>NC_090728.1:156638585-156666085 GCF_036898095.1 Palaemon carinicauda | reverse complement strand
ACTGGTACCATGAGGCTTTATTGTATAATATTTTCCCACAATATTTCGTGTTTAATGATATGGGCTTATCATAACTGTTATTTTTAACAAGGGATTAGTTGATATATTGCACAGCTACAGTTATTAATATAGTTGTACATTTTCATAAAGAAAATAGATCTCAGAACTCAGAAATATAATTTGCAATGTTTAGCCAGTAATGAGAGAGAGAGAGAGAGAGAGAGAGAGAGAGAGAGAGAGAGAGAGAGATGTATGACCGGTCTCTTTAACTACTTTGTACTAACTTTCTACATAAGCTATGCTATTAACTGCTCCCTCTCCTCGTACATTCGAAATTATTCTTACCTAAAACTCTGCCATTTCTTTCTCATGCTGGAAGTTTTGGTCCATTTTAATATGTCCTCGGGTATTAGAAATATGTGCAGTCCTCTTAAAATTACACAACGACTTCAAAAGAATAATGGTATCGGATGTATTTCTTAATTTTATCTCAACATCGGCGGTGTCTCTAGCACCCATTTGCAGGTTCTCAATATATTTATCCTATACATAAATTATGCCCCAAAAGAGAGAGGCAAATACATCAGCAACTACACTTCCTTCCAATAGTAATGTAATTTTTCAAATAGCACTTTAGCAGCTCATAAGAGTGGGTTCTTTGAACAGCGTATTCCTTGTATTGGGAGAGAGAGAGAGAGAGAGAGAGAGAGAGAGAGAGAGAGAGAGAGAGAGTTTTTTTTTTTTTCATAACCGTCCCATCTACCACGCCCACACCCCCTCCTCCCTCAATTAATCCACAGCTTACTCCACTTGATCATCCATAATGATTTCAATTGATGTAATTCGTCATCTTTCCCCTTTTATGCAATTCATAAACTTTTTTCATAAGATTAAGTTTTGGTATGCAATGTAAATTTAACAATGGGTGTTTTTATCATGCCTTTTCATTTTGGTTTTAGTGGTTTCATATTGCGCTGGTTTTGGTTTTATAAAGATATCTTAGGAAACAGCACTTTTGCAGTTGTCACTGCCTATTCATCTTCCATTGATCCTATACTTTTTGTATTATGTAATAATAATAATAATAATAATAATAATAATAATGATAATAATAATATCTTGGTAGGAGACCCTCCTTCAGGCAGGTGGAATTGAAAATAATGGCTGCTTCGGCAGAATTTAATTTTAGGTCCAATTTATCTATTCTTCGGACTATTTGTTTCTCAGGGTTGCTACATATAGCTAGTAAGTGGGCGAAGTTCATCAGGTAGAAGGATAAACAACAGGTTAAGTTTGTAGTAATTATTGCAGTAACAAATGATACTCGAAAATTACAGTAAGTCAAGTTAGGAGTTGCGACGCGTTTCGGAACGGCTGGTTCCTTCTTCAGGCGAGAAGTGAGGCTCTGGCTGAATCTGGGTCCTTATATATGCCGAGTCTAGTTCGTAGAGAAGGCCTCGAATTTTCTGATTGGTCGAGCGGAGGTCCCGAATTTTTTGATTGGTCGAGCGGAGGTTGTAGGTGCTGGTGGCAGGTGCACGTCAAGCTCTGGTATGATTCCTGGTGTGAGAGGTAGGAAGGGATCCTGGATCCTGATTGGTCAAGGCGCGCTCCGAGCCAGAAAAAGATTCAGGAAAGCTCCTCTCTCGCTCAGTGGACAGGGCTGAGAAAGGTATCTGAGCTCTCTGATTGGCCGAGGCGCGCACCGAGACGGGCTGGGACTCAGTCAGCCCATTCCTACGCTCATCAGGCTGAAATTCCGGGCCATGTTCGCCGCCAAAATTCACGTTAGGTCCGACGATTTCTTCGTTTGTAGAGGTGTCACGATCGGGGTTGTCTTGATTTTGGGGGTCTGATTCTTGATTACGTACGTTAGTACGTCGACATGATGGTAGCAGGAGCATTTCTTGTGTGGTATTCATTGATGGTCTCTCACTTTGGATAAGCAGGGCTTCCAAAATTCGTAAACGCCTGCTGTCCGTGGCGCTACCGATAATTTCGGTATTAGCAACGATGTCCGTCCTGCTGATCTGTGAGTTGTGTTGTTGTAAAGCATGATTTTTGATGGCCCCTTGCTGCACGTGGCACGAGATCCTTTTCGAGAGCTACATAGTAGTCATTCCTATGTACTTGCCGGGGCATCCACGGACTGGGCATTGGTAGGAGTAGACCACATTAGTCTTCTTCAAAGGATCTTTCTCGGTGGGCGCTGGGTTATTCTTCATAATCAAGCTGCGTGTTTTCCTTGTCTGGTAGTAAAAGATGAGCTTTACTTTCGTGTTCTCGTCGGTGGGTGAAACGTTATTTTTGATGATGTCCTTGATGGCCTTTTCGTCCCGTTGATATTCGGAGTGCATGAGGCCTTTGTAGAATAGTCTGATGTCCTTAGGTCCGTTGTTGGAGGTGTCGGATCTGGCTGTGGTGTCGTCGGATTCCTGGCTGGCATTGTCGGACCCTTCCACCGAAGGGGCCCCGTACCACTTATCTATGGCTGTCCTCACTTCTCGTTGACCCTTCGGTGGAAGGGTCCGACAATGCCAGCTAGGAATCCGACGACACCACAGCCAGGTCCGACACCTCCAACAACGGACCTAAGGACATCAGACTATACTACAAAGGCCTCATGCACTCCGTATATCAACGGGACGAAAAGGCCATCAAGGACATCATCAAAAATAACGTTTCACCCAACGACGAGAACACGAAAGTAAAGCTCATCATTTACTACCAGACAAGGAAAACACGCAGCTTGATTATGAAGAATAACCCAGCGCTCCCGAGAACGATCCTTTGAAGAAGACTAATGTGGTCTACTCCTAAAATGCCCAGTCTGTGGATGCCCCGGCAAGTACATAGGAATGACTACTATGAAGCTCTCGAAAAGGATCTCGTGCCACGTGCAGCAAGGGGCCATCAAAAATCATGCTTTACAACGACACAACTCACAGATCAGAAGGACGGACATCGTTGCTAACACCGAAATTATCGGTAGCGCCACGGACAGCAGGCGTTTACGAATTTTGGAAGCCCTGCTTATCCAAAGTGAGAGACCATCATTGAATACCACACAATAAATGTTCCTGCTACCATCATGTCGACGTACTAACGTATGTAATCAAGAAGCAGACCCCCAAAATCAAGACAACCCCGATCGTGACACCTCTACAAACGAAGAAATCGTCGGACCTAACGTGAATTTTGGCGGCGAACATGGCCCGGAATTTCAGCCTGATGAGCGTAGAAATGGGCTGACTGAGTCCCAGCCCGTCTCGGTGCGCGCCTCGGCCAATCAGAGAGCTCAGATACCTTTCTCAGCCCAGTCCACTGAGTGAGAGAGGAGCTTGCCTGAATCTTTTTCTGGCTCGGAGCGGGCCTTGACCAATCAGGATCCAGGATCCCTTCCTACCTCTCACACCAGGAATCATACCAGAGCTCGTCGTGCACCTGCCACCAGCACCTACAATCTCCGCTCGACCAATCAGAAAATTCGGGACCTCCGCTCGACCAATCAGAAAATTCGAGGCCTTCTCTACGAACCAGACTCGGCATATATAAGGACCCAGATTCAGCCAGAGCCTCACTTCTCGCCTGAAAAAGGAACCAGCCGTTCCGAAACGCGTCGCAACTCCTAACTTGACTTACTGTAATTTTCGAGTATCATTTGTTACTGCAATAATTACTTCAAACTTAACCTGTTGTTTATCCTTCTACCTGATGAACTTCGCCCACTTACTAGCTATATGTAGCAACCCTGAGAAACAAATAGTCCGAAGAATAGAAAAATTGGACCTAAAATTAAATTCTGCCAAAGCAGCCTTTATTTTCAAAAATAATGATAATAATAATAATGATAATAATATTAGTAATAATAATAATAATAATAATAATAATAATAATAATAATAATAATAATAATAATAATAATAATAATAATAATAATAGTAGAAATAAAAGCATTATTAACGATGATGATGATGATAATTAATGACACGGTCCTTATTAAATATATGGAATATTTTTAAGGATATCTCTAGCACGCACGACTACCTTCATTTTATCCTATGAATATTACATTCGTTACTGGCGACTTTGTTTAATCATAAACTCTTCTTAAAATATTCACATGTCTACGCATCATTTCCTAAATTTTTATCTAAAAAATGTTAGTAAAATCCCATCATATTCATAAACGTTCTTCATTTCGAATGAAAAAAAAGTCCTTTAAACTACTTAAAAAATTACTCTAAATCACCATTACCCACTGTAGTATGCTGTTAATTATCCTTCATATTGATTATAGAATATGTAATAAAATCCCTTTGAGTATATTTATTAAGACCCAACATTCTTTACGCCCTATTCAAACGCTATCATAAATAATCTTTTTGGTTCATCCCTGCAAACCCTTTTATCTGTTTCAATTCCTGCTGGTCATAATAATTTGAATAGAAATACATGAAATGAAAACTTTTCCAAAAATATGAAACACGAAATTCTCAAGATATTTCTTGGCAATACATTTTACTCAATGCCCTTCCTCCCTGACATTTATATCTTTTGTGACACTTAGAAAATAGTACAGCTTTTTCGCGCTTCCCTTGGGGAATTCTTTTCTTATACTCAGTACTTTTTCTTTAATATATTTTCAGTACTACAAACATTTTATTGCGTAGATGTACAGTATGTATGCAACTACATTTTATTTATGCGTTTACTTTTATATAGTCTTACGTGAAGGTATGAAATTCAGGGGTTTACGGATACTATCATGAATGTAGTTATTTATTTTTTTTTATTATGACGTAGTCTACAAATTGCCTGACCTCTATTCCTGGAAATGTATTTGACTAAACATCATTGCAAATTACCATTTCTCAAGTCTTCTTTAGATCCAGGAAATAGGTTTGTCACTCTAGTTTTTATCACATCTATTTTTTACTAAACTCAGAATCGTTGACTCTCCCGTTAATTATTCTGACTCACATGCAAACGTTTCTGTACGCTATCATCTTGAACAAATTTTAAATTTTAAATGAAAAATATATTAATAAGAAAGCAAATAAGAAGAATTATATATATATACATATATATATATATATATATATATATATATCTATCTATCTATATATATATATATATATATATATATATATATATTATTACTATTATATGAAGATGAAATTTTCAGAGCTAACAAGAAATACTTTAGATAGTGTCACAATTAATTTATTGTATTCATAGATTGTATGGCATATAATAACTCAGCCTTGTAAATGAAACTAAATTTGAGTAAAGATGGAAGGGGAACTCGGAATGACGGAATATAGAAGGGAGAAAGATTTATAGAAATATGTTCAATAAGAGAAAAAGAAATAGAATATATGAGTAAAGTTCATCCGAAGAGTCAGGAGAATGGAAAACACAAAAGGCGAATGTATCTTTGGAGAATTCTACACATTTAAGAAAAGGGAATCTAAAAGTACTAAAAACATGATCCTAGAATTATAGGTACTTATTTTATACATAGCATAGATAGCAAGGGATAGATAATAGATTTTATGAAATATGATTTGATAATTTTCTTATTATAACACTTTATATCCTTTTTTATATATATTTCAAAATCTTCTGGATATCAGTGAAAATCTAATTCACTCTAACCACTCCTATAATAATGAAGGTTTCTTGTCCAATTTTGAAATATGCAACAGACTGAAGAATAGTATTGAGTTACAACGCTTTTGCTTTTTTTTTTTTTTTCAAATACAAAATATCAGATACACGGTAAAGAAAAAATATTTATGCAAGAATATTCAATATTCCTTCAGTTTTATTACTAGGGAATTAGGGTGAACGAAGAAATTAACATAAATTTATCAAAATTCAAGGTCAAGATACTCTCCAAAATAAGGTGATAGTCGTGTGCTTAATTTAGCTTTAATGATATTCGCTTTGTTTGACTATATTATTTATAATGATACAAATATGGTTACAAGTCTCCCATTTGCTTTGGTTGAGGTTTTCATTATTATTAATCAAATTATCAAATATTTTATAGAGAGTTGGGTTTATTTTCCATATAGTTTTCTTTCTTTTTGCTAGTTGGCCATTTGTAAATACAAATATAAGTACTTTAAATATCTTAAATTCTATTTATTTCGACTTTCTTGAAGTTTTACTCATAGAAGAAAAAAAAAATATAAGTTTGCATTCATTTACAGATAGTTGAATCATTTGTAATTTTTTAATTCGACGGTAAATTCCCACAAGCTGTTTTATTGGTACTCCGATTCTCTCTCTCTCTCTCTCTCTCTCTCTCTCTCTCTCTCTCTCTCTCTCTCTCTCTCTCTCTCTCATAGGAGGTGGACAACCAACGTGTTTTGTAGCAAGGAAAGCAAGAGGGATTTCCTCTGTTTTTACGATTTTTTTTTTTTTAAGATAGTTAATGGGATAGGGATGCTGTTTATTTGTACTGCCACAAAATGGTGTGTTTGGCTCTAGATAATTTATTTGTTTCCAATAGACATTTGGTACGAGAAAATATACTTGTTTAACTCTAGCATTATTGACAGCACTTCTTGCGTGGGAAATGTTTTAAATAGAAGAAGATGGTCGTGAGGGGTAAGGCTATTTTGAATAACTCATAAACTTCTTCAGAAGAAGGCTAACATTATGTAGAATTTGTTGCCCATTGACTGTGAAAAGTAAACTGTTCTGAAACACAGGAGGAAGATTTTTTTTTTCATTAACCATATACATAAGTATAGAATGTATGTTATAGGTGGTAAGTGGGGAGGGAGCGGTGTTCAGTTCTGATACCTTATAAAAACAGTTATAAAGATTTGATGAACCCTATCACATCTTGCTGTCCTTCGTATTTACACATTACTCCATATTGCAAATCTAAGGTTCTACCCCAGTTGTTCCTGGCGCTGAATGGCCCCATGGGTCCCAATGCTTGGCCATTTAGCCATAATTCATAAATCCGATGCAATTCAAGACAAATTAAGGTATTTGCCTAATTATTAGAAGCATTTTGATGACCTTGTAACTGATTAGACAGTAATAGATATACAAATAAACTTGTACACACACTTACATATCCCCATCTCTCTCTCTCTCTCTCTCTCTCTCTCTCTCTCTCTCTCTCTACACACACACACACACACACACACATATATATATATATATATATATATATATGTATATATTTACAAACACACACACACACACACACATATATATATATATATATATATATATATAGACTATGTGGACTATGAAAAAGCCTTTGATAAAGTGCACCGGCCAATTTTGGGGAAAGTGTTGCGTTATTATGGAATTCCTCTTAATCATGAGAATTTGATTAAGTCTGTTCATGAGCATAGCAAGTGCAAGATTAAAGTCAATGGAGTCTTATCAAATTAATTTACAGTGAACAGTGGAGTACTCTAAGAGAGTGCACTGTCGATGTGTATCCTCCTCAAGGATTTTGTAATGCGTAGAACAGGCGGAGATGGTGAAGAATTTGACTGGATTGGTGATAGGAATTTAACAGACCTAGAGTATGTTGATGATGCTATCCTTGTTAGGAGAACACCACAGGATTTTCAATACTTGCCTACCAGAATTCATGAGATATCACACGAGGATGGGCTCAAGATAAATAGAAGACAGACAGAGATGATGAGAACGGAGTATATAGTGGAAGATGAAATATCATTGGAAGGAGAAAGGATTGGTGAGGTAGAATCCTTTAAGTATTTAGGAACTATGATCCCCAATACAGGGTCTTTAGAATTAGAGTTTAGTGAAAGATTGAAAAAAAGCAAATCAGACAATGGCTAGGTTAAGTAAAATTTGGAAATCAAATCGCCTGAAATTACATATAAAAGTGGGGCTATATATCAGTTTGGTGAGATCCCCGTTACTATATGGACATAAGTCATGGTATAACAATGAAACATCTAATAGATTTGGTAGATTTGAGAGCAAAGTCCTCGGAAGTATAATGGGAGTTGAAAAGTAGGTCAGGATTAGAAATGAGACTATAATAGAGATTACACGAGTGCCATATATAGATGAGATCATGATGAGGGGTAGATGGGGGTGGTTTGGTCATGCTCTTCGCATTTCCCAACAGGGATTAGTTCACCAAACGTTAATTTGGGCTCCACAATAGATTTAGTAGATTTGAGAGCAAAGTCCTCAGAAGTATAATGGGAGTTGAAAAGTAGGACAGGATTAGAAATGAAACTATAAGAGAGATTACACGAGTGCCATATGTAGATGAGATCATAATGAGGGGTAGATGGAGATGGTTTGGTCATGCTCTTCGCATTTACCAAGAGATATTAGTTCACCAAACGTTAGTTTGGGCTCCACAATAGATTTAGTAGATTTGAGAGCAAAGTCCTCAGAAGTATAATGGGAGTTGAAAAGTAGGACAGGATTAGAAATGAAACTATAAGAGAGATTACGCGAGTGCCATAGTAAGATGAGATCATGATGAGATGTAGATGGGGATGGTTTGGCCATGCACTTCGCACTTCCCAAGAAAGATTAGTTCACCAAACGTTCATTTGGGCTCCACAAGGTACTAGAAGAGTTGGAAGACCCAGACCTACGTGGTTGAGACTATGAATCGTGGAATAGGAGATCATGAATGGAAAAGTATTGAATTAAAAGCGCAAAATAGAGACGACTGGCGAAGTATAACGGAGATCATTTGCGTCAATAAATGGAGGAGGAGATAATGTGTGTATATATATATATATATATATATATATATATATATATATATATATATATATATATATATTATATATATATATATATATATATATATATGCTATAGCTAAGCTACAACCCTAGTTGGAAAAGCAGGATGCTATAAGCCGGTGGTCTTCAACAGGGAGAATAGCCCAGTGAGGAAAGGAAACAAAAAATAAATTATTCTAAGAATAGTGACATTAAAATAAATATTTCCTACACAAACTATATAAACATAAACAAAACAAGTGAAAGAGAAATAAGATAGAATAGTGTGCTCGAGTGTACCCTCAAGCAAGAAAACTCTAATCCAAGGCAGTGGAAGACCATGGTACAGAGGCTATGGCACTACCCAAGACTACAGAACAATGGTTTGATTTTGGAGTGTCCTTCTCCTAGCAGGGCTGCTTACCATAGCTTAAGAATTCTCTTTTGTATATATATATATATATATATATATAATATATATATATATATATATATATATATACATACATATATATATATATATATGTATATATATATATTAATATACAATTCCATAAATAGCAAAGGCTCCTGCATCAAGAAGTTTCCTTTCAAACAACTATATGACGCCCATTATAACAACTAACACCTCTTATCACTCTGAGGTCCCATATTCTCTCAACGATAATCATGCCCCAGGCTTTGATCAATACAGTAGTAACTCGAACGTCGCTGTGAAACTTCTCTCCCCAATGACTCCATTGTCTTACCATGAAATACACTTATATAAAATCCCTCTCATGGTTCTTTTATCTTCATTCCACTTATATTTTTTGCTACCGATGGAAGCATCTTTGCTTTTTCACTTAAAGATTCACAAGTCTTAGTTACAGACGTCTCAAGATATTTTTTTTTTTTATTTTGTTTGTAACCATTAGGTATCGAAGCCATTAAATATAAGTTTTTTCTAACCATTGAATTTCTGTTTTATATCCAGCAAAAACTATTTCCAACTTTGTTATTCAAAAATAATCTCTTATATTTCAGAAATTATTCTTCCTTAATATTTGCATTTCATTAGGTCAATTTGTAAGTGTAAATCAATTAAACAAATCACGAAAATAAAAAATTGTGAATATTATCCAAGCTTGAAGAAATATTTAAATAGATGTAAAGGTAAATAGTTATAAATAGATAAATATATTCTTAAGGGATATTTGTGGTCACCTCAGGTGTTACATATAAGACAATAACGTTGAGCTTCAGAACTCGAAGAGGGCTGGAACCCCATGTCTAGGTGATTTGTTAGAACGTTTATTCTTGGCAAGTAATATGAAGAATTTGTTTCTTCTGAGCCGTTGTTAGGAAATGGTTGGCTTTATCTTACTTTCCCATTTTTCTTGTTTGTGTGTGATTGAGAGAGAGAGAGAGAGAGAGAGAGAGAGAGAGAGAGAGAGAGATTATAGCGTAAAACCGCTATGTCTCATGATATTAGGATCAGTGAAGAAGAGAGAAACAGAGTAAGAGGTTACTGTAAGCCTCTTGGTGTCATATTACTAAAGTTCACTGACAGAGAGAGAGAGAGAGAGAGAGAGAGAGAGAGAGAGAGAGAGAGAGTGGTGATCCTATGATAAATTTGTTTGAAATGGAGAAAAGTGAAATTATGTGGAAATATGCTCAGAAACGTCCATTAGGAATATATTTTAATGTTACAAATTTTATATAAAAGACGGTGACTAAAATGAAGGAATATCTGAAACTTGCAGCCTACAGATTGATGAAATAGAGAGAGAGTCACTGTAATTCAACCAATGAAGCACCACCTGACCCTGGCGAACATCTACCTATTTAATGATTAGACCACATTAAATAGAGCAAGTTTCAATGTCGGGAAAACAGGAGATAGACTTCACAAGTGGAGATATGTTACCAATACTGGTTGCCCTTATGGTGAATTGTCCCATACCATAGACCACATCCTCCCCTGCTGCTTAATGGGACCTGTATGTTCAGATGTAGATCTACAGGAAGCAAATGACAGAGCCTTCCATTAGATACACGAGTGGTGTGATAAAATATGAGAATGAAGGAACGCTTTTATGTATTTTCCTTGTTTAAAGAGATTTATCCCTCCAAAATACATGAAAATCCTCAAACCAATCTTTTTCACCATACCTAAATAATGGAAAAGCAATTATATTAGTGTCTCACTTCGATGATATTTTAATTGCATATGACACCTTGAACTGTATATAAAATGTAAATAATTACCTTCCTAACTATATTTAACCAATATTACATTACAATTCAAATCAAATAATATGGAAAAATATAGAAAATTATATAATTTAATTTATGTAAAATGAAGCGTACAACATTCTATTTAACAATAACTGATATTTAATTAGGTTGACTTTTACTCCCAGAATATGATTCTGTGCAAATATTTACCACAAAGCGTAGGGATCCCTTTTCCTTAAAACTGGGACATAATGGTTAACATTCTCGAACGGTCAAAAAACTGAAAACATATTTTTAGGGGTTTGCCATTATTTTTGGGCATGCGTATTTTAACCTTTAAAACAAATGGGTTTCGGGTCACTCAGACTCGATGAGCTATTTCAAACACTTATTTTTGTTGATTTCACTGTGTTGACTTCTCTTTCCTAAATTTAAAGACTATTCTTTAGTTGTTTTCTCTCTAGTAACTTTGACGTTCTCTATGATAAGACTGCAAATTTGCTACTAAATTTTTGCATATTTTGTATATGAAATAGGAGGCACTTGTTCGTCTATGAAATAACTAGGCAAACTGGCATTAGAAAAATATTTATATTGCTCCTGAAGAGTCCTGAAATGTAGTTAACTTTAATTTGGGCACCTACTTTTTTGTTGATTACACCTAACCTGTCAATGTACGGAAATGGGGTTTGCACCATTACGTTCCTCTTGTCTAGTTCCTTTGATTGCTGCACTTCTTGACCTCAAAAGGTCATTTTGAAAGTTTATCTCAGTTCAAGGTCATAGGTTTGGCACCACTGGTAGGCGCTCTGTGCAACCACCGGAAACGGTGATTTCAAAAAGGTTTTTTGTGTTGTGTGGGTTTTTTAAACCGGTGGCTTTTCTTATCTTAGCTGATCAAAAATAATCGCACATTTGGCGCTACCTAGCATCTACCACGTTCCACCTATCAACTCATGACCGGCACCTAAGATTACCCCTAAAGTAATGAATTTATGGTTATGGGGTTTGCACCGTGTTCCTTTCGTTGAAGAGTATCGAATGGTGAACTTTCAGGTCTCGAAATGTGTATTTGAACTTTTTACCCTCAGTTCAAGGTCACTTCTGGTGGGCGCTGTGTGCAACCATCGGAAACAGCGACCCCAAAGGATAAATGTTTAATATGTTTTACAAGTGCATGATTCTGGGACGGGGGCTCTTTTTATCTCTTTGTTAGGGCTGACAAGAAATCATCCACCACGGCACATTTTGTGCCATATAATTTCCAGATCCGAAAATGCTTTAAACACACCAAATCACATGCAAACATCTCCGCCTCAACTTTTCTTTCGTCATCTCAAGAAAATAGACATAAAGATAGATAAATGAATATGTATATGTTGACTATCGAATGATAGATAAATACATATACAGGTTTCTAAATGGACATGCATTCTGGTGAGATGAAAGAATCGAACCGAATTGTTTGGAAAACGTAATAAGCCCTTACTGGTCAGACTAACTTCCTGAATTTCCGATTTCTGGCAAAAAATAGTTGGTGAACGAGTTTTAAAAACGCTGAAGTAGCATTTTTGCAAGAAGAGGAACAAACGTGGTTTTCCTGTTCCCCTTCTCAAAATGTCGTCATCTCTTATCGTGACAATTCCTGCGTGCTTTAATTTTAGAGTTTTCTTTTGCAAAATATGCCCATACATGAACGTAAAACATAACAATTGTTTGATGTGCAGTGCAAAATAATTTTTTTTTACTCAACTTATTTTGGTTACTCGAGCATAAAACATTCCATTTCTTTCAAAATTCTCAACGGGATTTTTTTCCATTTAAATAATATAATGAAAGTATTTTTTTTTGTTTCTCAGGTTTGTCTTAATTAGTATCTCTTCAATGGTGACGTGCTATGGATGTAATAAAGATGCATGTAAAAGGAAGTCTGCATTTCCTGGTTTTGCTTGCAAACAATTATAGCGAAAGAAGTTAACTTGGAAATATCATCAGATGCGTTATATCTATATATAATTGGCTAAAATATCATTGGTAACTATATCATTCAAAAAGGAAAAAAAAAAAAACAGCAAAAAATGACATGCATATACGGAAGAATATTCATAATAACTTTTAGTTTTCTGGGAATAAAAACATAAAATCTAATTTCACTACATCTACAGAAATACCGTATATGCCTTATGACCAATGGTAGTTTCATTTCAATTTTGTATCAATGCCTTAGATTTGAGTCACTATAGTATATGACATTTGAGAAATACCGAAGATAACTGTCGGGATTGAGAAATTGTGGACTATTCAATTAACTATCTATCTTGTCATTCAAAATATTGGACTGTATAATCAATGATTTCCAAACTTTTTGGAGCATATGTCACCTTGCTTCTAACACCACCTCCCTTGAGTCCCTTTCTTTTATATATAAGAAAACACTGGCACACTTACTTCTTTCTGGCTATGAGCTTCACTCTGAACTAAAAATAAACATCAAAGTCTGCGAACAAAATTGTTCTTCAAACAAACTAATAAATATATGTGTATTATACCCTTACCAAATGATCAAAACTATTCTATTAGGCGGTAATGAGGTCACAGATTTAGTGCCACAGTAATTCATAAAGAATCCTTTACATTGAAGAAAATATCTCCTATGCACTGCTTCTTCACACTGCCTTAAATGAAAAAAAAAGACTACTTTACTTCATGATGAAAGAAGATAATTGGAAGTATACTTTTGAATCAGAATTATTATGGAAATATTCTTAGCTTTGCCACCAGCTTAATGGTATTTACTGATTCATTTAATGCCGGATGGATAATACCCTCTCTTTCTGGCACTCTTTGGAAAGTATCATTAATGTGCTGGCCTTGCCACTTTCTAGCTCGGCCATATATGCATAACACACTTGAAGGTCTGCTGTAATCCTTTCCTCTTCCAACTGAGTGAGGATCAGAAATTATTTGAGCCTACGACAGGCTATGGTAAGTTTGAATGTCTAAGTTGAAGCTTGCTCATAGATAACACACAAATAATTGTCTATTTGATGCTTCATCGTTCACAACAGAAAGAAGTCGCAATCTTTAAATCAATCAGTGTTTTAGAAAGTACATTTAATTTTCATACATATTTTTCTTTTGGCAGCAAAAGGACCTAAATGTAAGACAACAATTGTAGGCGTAAATTAAGAACAATAACTTTGAATTTGTTAAATTTCTCATGATAATACGCCAGGTTTTATGGGAAAAAAATCAAGAAGCTGATTACATCCCATTGACGACTGATTGCTACTATCTGTCGCGAATTCTTCCAAAGTCCCATTATTGTGCAAACTGCAATTATTTCACTCATATTTAGGTTTGGCGTATGCTAATTAGTATCAGTCTCGACGAAGTTATCATAATCGCTACCCACGTTCAGAAATTAAAGGACCCAGACTATTTGCACAATTGCTGAATGTTTTATGCTGTACAAGGTAGCGGGATGATATATATACAGTACGTAAACACACACACACACACACACACACACACATACACACACACACATACACACACACACACATATATATATATATATATATATATATATCTATCTATATATATATATATATATATATATATATATATATATATATATATATATATATATATATATATATATATATATATATATATTATTACTAGCTAAACTTCAACCCTAGCTAGAAAAGCAGGATGCTATAAGGTCAAGGGCTCTAACAGGGAAAGCTATCCCATTAAGGAAAGGAAATAAGGAAATAAATAAACTATATGAAAGGTAATAGAAAAATAAGAATAAAATGCTTTAAGAACAGTAAAAAACATTCAAACAAATCTATCATATACTGTATATACTATAAAAAGATACTTATGTCCGTCTGTTCAACATAAAAACATTGCTGCAAGTTTGAGCTTTTGAAGTTCTACCTATTCAACTACCCGATTAGGAAGATCATTCCACAATTAAGTCATAGCTGGAACAAAACTTAAAGAATACTGTGTAGTATTGAGCCTAATGATGGAGAAGGCCTAACTAATAAAATTAAATGCATACCTAGTATTACGATCAGAGTGGCACTTTGTGCAAAGATCTCAACGTAAAGGATAGTCAGAATTATGAAAAATCTTATGCAACATGCATAACGAACTAATTGAAAGATGGTACCATATATTGATATTTAAATCAGGAATAAGAAGTTTTAATAAACCGTAAGTTCATCTCCAAATATTAAGATGGAAATCAGCAGCTGAATACCAGAGAGGGGAACAATACTTGAAACAAGGTAAAATGAAAAAATTAAAACACTTCAAAATAAATCGATCACCGAAAATCTTGAAAGACTATCTCAATAAGCCATTTTATGTGTAATGGAAGAAGAGACAGACCTAATGTGTTTCTCAAAAGTAAATTTTTTGTCGAGAATCACACCTAAAATTTTAAGTCATTCAGAGTTAAACATTATCAATGCTGAGTCCGAATGTTACAGAGAAAGTATCCTCAACCTACTTACAATCATACTTTGAGTTTTGTTTGGAATCCACCTAATTTTAGCTAGATCTCTATTAACGGATTCAGCAACTTAAGATCTACATCCAGGAGATGGAATTGATGCAAAGAGAGTAGCGTCACCTGCATATGCAACATGTTTGTTTTCTAGGCCAAACCACATGTCATGTGTATATAGTATGAAAAGTATTGGTCTAAGAACACCACCCTGAGGGACACCAAATATCACATTCCTATGTTCACCATGGTCCCCATCAACAGCAACTCTGTGCTACCTATTACTTAGAAATTTAGTAATGATACTAAGAAAAGACCCACTCATTCCCAACTGTTTGAGTTTGAAAACAAGGGCCTCATTATTAACACGGTCAAAGGCTGCACAATAATCAAGGCCAATCATACAAACTTCTCAACTGCAATCAAGAGATTTCTGTACAGCACTGGAGATTATAAGAAGGGCATCACATACTCCAAGTCCTTTACGAAATCCGTATTCAAATTAGGAAACAGTTGATTGCGTTTCACAAACCTATTAAGACGTTTTGCCAGAAGACGTGCAAAGACTATATATAATATGGGAGTTATGGAAATTGGGGGGCAATCAGTTGGAGTTGAGATGCCACAAACACATTTTCATAATGTAGTAACATTACCGGTTCCCCAACCAGCGCTAAAAGCTCCTCTTCTTGCTAGCTTGCGCAAAATCAGAGATAACTTTGGCGTTAAGAAATCTGCAGTCTTTATAAAAAATGAAAAATACCATTTGGGTCTACTCCTTCATAAACATCAAGGTTCATCAAGAGAGCTTTAATTTCACGATATCGAAAAGCCTCAGGGAAACAGGAATGAGGAAGATCAAGTTTCCCATTATTCTGCTTACTGTCAAACACATATGAATCAGAATAATCCCAGTTAGATTCCCATAGAAAAAAAAGAAAAATCGTCACTGCGTCTTTGGCAGCTTGATACTCTTAATAATTCTTCAAAAATCTTAAAAAGCAGTATCATATAATCTCTCAAAAACTATACAGTATATTTAATTGTTTTTCTCCCTTTATTACACCCGGTCCATTTATTTATTTAAAAGAATATCCTTTATATTATACGAAAAGAATTGTTTTCTTTTTATTGCTCCTCAACACGATCATACTTTACAAGACTTCTGGAAATTTTTCATTTTATCTAATGATATATTACAATTAAGAGAAAATCTCCTGGGTGTTTATTGAATAAGAGCTTTTGTTCCTTGAACTCCCACTTACCATTTTTATTGACTATCATATTCTTAACACTGCTTTCCAAGATATACTGTGCTCAACCACTCCAAATATTTCTGACTACCAGAAAACTTTCAATTCTATTTGGAAACTACAAAAGGCATTATCTATTTTGATTAATGTAGCAGTATTATCACATGACAACCAACTCTTTTTCTTTAGGATTCCTTATCTCTACATCGAGATTCGTGCATTAAAAATTCTTTATAGCTACGACTTTTTTTTCTTTATTTTGTGATCTTTCCTCTTCATGCTATTCTCTAGCCACTATTTCTTCTTATGCCGAGGTTGATTAAAAGTACGAAATTCAGTCCCAGTTTTTAACTAGATGTTGAAAGATGGCCTTGAACGAGAGAATTTTTATTTATTCCTATTTAACTTTAATAATTCTTCTTAGTTAGTCGGCAACGTTTCATTGTTCTGAGAACCATCCAGAGTCTTTTATTTTATACAAGGAATCATATACACTAATAAAAAAAAAAACTCATAAAAATTTGGATAAGAAAAGACAAGGCTGTTTCAAATCTGCTGAGGTTACCGTTGTAGAAAAAAAAAAGATAAAAAAAAAAGAGCTTTAGCCTCAAGGTATTTCAAATGAATGAAGAACTATATAAACCCAAAAATATAAGTTCTTTCCATAAACACCAGACCCAGAAAGAACTATTTACCATTTTTGACAACCACTCTTAGGTTTTATTTCTGGGTAATGGAACACGTCATAAAAATACTGGAAGTTTGAGACAGAAATCCCATTTCTGAAAACGTACTCCAACGTTCAAATCAACTAGTTTACATCGAAAAGATGATGAGTATATGTTCTCTCTCTATCTGTATAATATATGCGTGTGTGCGTGCGCGTGTATATATATATATATATATATATATATATATATTAATTAAACCGGGTGCTGTATTACTTAGTCAGACCATATTACAGTATACGTAGCACTATGCTTATTTTTTTTTTAATTCACAATAGAGAATCCATCATCCTAAATATATATTGTTTAGATGAGGTACGTGGATGACTCACTGGTAGTTCGGGGAAACTTTTCCGGGCAGATCTTTTATGTTTTAACAAGATAAAAAACCTGATACTAAACATCAAATTTAAATTATAATGCAAGATATATATCGACATTTATATGTAGCACTTACTAATAATTAGTTTTATAAGAAACCGCAAGGCTACAACATATGAAAATCCCACTTTCGATAAAAATTTATATAAACTAGTTACAGCTCAATGAGCAATGAAAGAATAATGATGGGAATAACGCAGAGACAGAAAAAGAGTATGGATTCGAGATCAAACTTAATTAGAGAATATTTTTACTTGTCAGGAAAGGAAATGAACATTAGCAAGGTATGCAATGAGAATGACAGATAATATATGGACAAGGACAGCAGACTTGGTTCCTCAACATTGCAAACGAACCAGGAAAAGTAAGAGAAGATGATGTTTTGTCGAGGTAAGAAAATTTGTGGGTATATATATATGTGTGTGTCCATATATATATATATATATATATACACACTCACAGAGAGAGAGAGAGAGAGAGAGAGAGAGAGAGAGAGAAATTAGCAAAATAGCACTTTTTAGTGAAATCTCATTTTTTCAAATTATAATTAATGGGTGTAATTATGAATGGTAGATTATTTACTTAGATGCTGGTGGGATAATAAGACGATAATAACAAATCGAAGTCATGGTGATGATGCTGTGAATGACTTTATAGACGAATGGGAGCAAAGTTATATTGTATATATTTTTCTTGGAGTTGAATTATTCTACGAGATTTAAAAGGAAAATGCAAATGGAGCCTAAGTAAGAAAAGGAAGTGAACTTCCCGAAGAGTTGAGAAATAGATAAAGAAAACTTTCTGATATAAAAGTTTGGAGAGTTTGTTGAGAAAACTTTGATACTTTTTGAGGTATAATGGCTAAATTCTTTGATGTAAATATTGTAGCCTTTGCGGTGGTTCATTTTGAATAGAAATAAGCGAAGTGATAAAGTAAGAGAGAAGACTGAAATAAGAATATAAAATACTCGTAAAACTCGCAGCATAACAAAAATGGGTATATAGTCTTGGAATTAGAGGATATATATATATATATATATATATTATTTATACACACACACATATATATATATATATATGTGTGTGTGTGTGTGTATATATATATATATATATATTATACACATATATATGTATGTATATATATATATATATATATACTGTGCATATATTTTACATATATATATATATATATGCGTGTGTGTGTGTGTGTGAATGTTTTATTTTATTGCATGTTGCTCTCATTTTTAATTGTTAATCTATTTTTTCCTTCCCTTCAACCTCAAGTCATTTCAGTATTATTTAGCAAATCAATATCTAACAATTGAAACCTTTTTCCTTTGTTTTCCCCTATACCGCATAACAACCAAATTTTGCTGATATTACTAACTTCACACTATGCCCAATAAGAGAAATCTTTGGGATATATGACAAAGTTCACCTAAACTGATATTTTCACTCACAATACCGTACACTTTCGCCTTCCTTCCTTTACCTTTGGGTGGCATCCAGGACTCGCTACTTTACTTCTTCCCATTCCATTGTTTAACACTTGAAAGTTGAAATAAGTTTCAGCCACATAGGTAATATTCTTCATTTACATGTATTCTTCTTCTACGGTTTACCTTCGGAAAATTAGCCGGTCCTGGCATAAGGTTGGATTAATATAAACCAAGAACAGCAAGCATTCTACACTCACACAACGAACAGATTCTGCTTTGATTATATCTCGTCCTCTCGAAAGCATAGACTATTATGAGACTCTTAACAATCACAACTGCTCTTGTAGTTACCAGTAGGCACTGCGTCCTTATTCTGCCATTGTATTCGAATACAGTGGTAGATTTTGATGTCTAAGACCGGCGTAGATTCGGTATATTAATCGTAAGTGAATTGCATAATTCCTTCGATCCTTATTTTCTTTATTTACAGTATTATTATTATTATTATTATTATTATTATTATTATTATTATTATTATTATTATTATTGTTATTATTATTATTATTATAAGCTAGGCTATAACCCTAGTTGGAAAAGCAAGATGCTATAAGCACAACGACTCCAACAGGGAAAAATTACCAAGTGAGGAAAGGAAACAAGGAAATAGATAAACTACAAGAGAAGAATAAACAATGAAAATGAAACATTTCAATAACAGTGACAGGGACGAAAACTTTATAAAGGATGGTGAAGGCCTAGAAGTGTATAAGGGGAGAGAAAAAAAAAGAGACTCGAAGAATGAAAAAGAAAAACAATGCATGGATAATTCTTGAAACAAAGTGATAACTCGGCTAGTAAGGAAAGATGCCAGTGGAGAACTCAAGAAGGAAACTGAAAGGATGATGATGGCCGTACAAGATCAGGCCTTAAGAACAAGGTATATTCAACGAACAATAGACGGAACTAACGTCTCATCAATATGCAGGAAATGTATGAAAAAATAGCCACATTGTCTGTGAATGTTCAGCTCTTGCTCAGAATCAATACAAGAAACGGCATGATACTGCGGCTAAAGCTCTCCATTGGAGTCTGTAGAAAATAACGAAGGCAATGAATAAACGATGGTACGAATATCAACTTCAAGGTTTAAGCTACTTTGAGCCTTCTGTATAAGGACAGACCGGGTTATACAAATTCGTCGACCAAATGTCTCTCTGGTCGACAAGACAACAAAGAAATTATCACTCATAGAAGGTATGGGGAGAGAGAAAATAGAACAGTTAGTACCATGATAAAAATTGCATTAAGAAGACTCTAAATATGCCGGTAGAAGTACTGACAATAATTATAGGAGCACTCAGAGCCATACCTAATTGATTGAAAAGGAATCCTCAGAATGTAGGAGCAGATATATCCCCAGGACTAGTGCAAAAGAGCGTGCTACTTGAAAACACCACATATAGTGAGAAAAGTGATGTATTCTTAATGAAGCTGGAGACTATGATTAACAAATAATGACAATATTGATAAGAATAAATGTTTAAAATGCTTGTTTCTTCAGCTGTTTCGATCTGTACTAAAATGTTTTTATGTATCTATTTGATTTTTTTTTTCTAGATTACTGCATTCCGCCAATATTTGAAAACCTCCTCATTCTTAACAGGAAAGGTATTTACCGTCATTTGTTCTGCCTTATTTTACTGAAAAAAAAATAGTACGAAATAGGAGGACATGAGTCGTAGATCGTAGGGAAAACAATTAACTCTTGGAATTTTAACCTGGATTTTCTGTATGATGAAGGTATGTCGTATTTCTTACTATTTCGCATTTAAGTAATGAAAAGATTGAAAAAAATGTTAATCTCCTATTTTGAATGATGTGATACAAATATTTGTGGAACGCAGTAATTTAGAAAGGAAAGTAATTATAAAAATAGACACAAATTTCGGATAAAGTAAATGCAGCTGAAGCAGCAATCGTTCACAACTTGTCTGGAAGACGGTATAATTTCTCAAATATATTGATAAAACGAGATAACAATAATATTGAAAAGACAAAATAATCAGCTCAAAAATAGAATAAGGAAAGCCATTAACGTTTCTTTTTCCTCTCAATTCTCATTTTGTTACTACATTATTGCAATTTTTACTTTCAAAACCAGCCGATGAGTTGGATACATACTGTCGTTACTAAGATATTACTGGCTGATTCAGCCCTTAACCAGCACCTTCTATAAACACATGTAATAAACAAATTTAGATACATTCAGATTTGATGTCGTACATTCCTTTCAGATTATTTATATTCCACACTTTCCCCGCTCTGTATCGGTGTGTCTTAAATTAGAACACCTATTACCTACCTTTAAAGAGGCAGAAATTTTAATATTTACCGATAAAAGTCATATGAAATTTTCTCACAATTCAGCATTTGTTTTTACACAATAAGAGTATCCGCTTAATTGTATGTCTTTTCTATATCATTGATTTCAAAATTGTAGGTAGTAGGTTTGCCAGTGCACCAACCACCCGTTGAGATACTATCACCAGAGAGTCATTGGATCCTTTGACTGGAAAAGATAGTACTGCGATGGTTTCTCTCTCTCTCTCTCTCTCTCTCTCTCTCTCTCACTCTCTCTCTCTCTCTCTCTCTGGTTACGGCTATTTTTTCCTTTGCCTACACATACTCCAAATACTCCGGCCTATTTTTTTCCACATTCTCCTCTTTCCTAATACACCTAAATACGCTGTGATCACAAAACAAATTTTTCTCGCTCAAAAGTCTTAGTATTGCAGTGTAATTGTTCAGGGGCTACTTTCCGCACAGTAAGGGCTTTAAGTACTCATTAGATATGGTAAGCAGCTCTTCTAGGAGATGAACATTCGAAATCAAACCATTGTTTTCTAGTCTTTGGTAGATTATAGCCTCTGTACCGTGGTTTTCCACTCTTTAAGGGTAGAGTTCTCTTGCTTGATGGTATAGTTTGGCACACTATCCTGTCGTATTTCTCTTCCTCTTATTTTTTTTCAAGTTGTTATAGTTTATATATGAAAGATTATTTAATGTTTTTAAAACTGTTCATAAAATATTCTATTTCAATTGTTCATTACTTTTCTTATTATTTATTTATTTCTTTATTTCCTTTTCTCACTGGGCTATTTTCATTGTTGAAGCCCTTGGGCTAATTACATCCTGCTCTTCTAACTAGGGGTTTTACTTTAGCCCTTCCCATTTTGAAAATGCTTTTTAGGTAGGAATTTTAACGTTAGTGAAAATTTAGGTAGTTTTATAGAATATATTGTGATCAATATGAATGATCCATGATATTCATCATCAACAAATATATCTTTATGAAAGTATTAATGGTTTGATATAGGTCATTTTTGTACCGAAAATATTTCATACTACGACTTGTATGTCTTCTTAGACGTTTATTATAGGCGTTATCATAATTGACGAGGGAGTACTACAGAATGGAAATAGTTTATTTTTCTCATCGTTGGAAAATATTAGCTTAGGAATGTGAAAACTATATATAAACTATTTATATTATATAAGAAATGCATTATAATGTATATATATATATTATATATATATATATACATTCGTATATGTATATATAATATAAGAAGTGCATTTGTAATATATATATATATGTATATATATGTATATATATGTGTGTGTATATATATATATATATATATATGGAGAGAGAGAGAGAGAGAGAGAGAGAGAGGAGAGAGAGAGAGAGAGAGAGAGCATAAAAAGAGTCCATTCGACGAGTCATAAAAGTTAGTTTGAAGCTTTAGTATCCAACATGAACGGAAAAGAATATTTTGTCTTCAAATATTTTCTTTGGTAAAGTATTAACAATAGATGGTGCAGTGGTAAGCTAGCAAATTATATTTCAAATAGCATTGTCGTATGGAATGTAACCTCGTGTAGATAGAACTATTTTCTTGATAATTTTATAAGCAAAAAATTACGATTTGGTGATTTTTCATAGATATGACGTTCTTAAAGGTTTTGCTCTCTAATGACTGCTTAACTTAACTCTTTTCCTTCCTAATGCCATAGAGTTGAGAATTTTGTTCACTAAGCAACTTATCTCCAATATTTTATGTGATCAAATCGTCACGATGCTTATCCTATTTTTTTCCCTGTTCACCAGAACTCTTTAATATTTCTCATCCATCTAGTTCTATATACACCCAGATGTTCAACAGAAGTATTGATACAATCATAATCCATCTATACTGTAATTTTATTCTGGCATCCACAATTAACTTATGTAAAGGAGTTTTCAAAAGTAATCAATTAATATTTTTCTTTTTGGCATTCATGAAAATTATAAGTTTTCCAAGTCTTTTGCTTATATGCCCCTCTGTACTTCTAATTTGATACATCTTTCTAATCCGAACATCGCCATTTTGTTAACTCACTAACGAATTTACGCCATCAACTTTTACTTTTGTTTAATCTAAATCATCATGTATTTTTTGCATTTCAGAAGTTCCATTTAGTTACCAACTTAATTATTACTATTTTTTTTTTTAATAAACTTTCAATCTGTTGTGATTTCTGTTACTAGTTATTACATTTTTTATTTATTATCTTCCGTGAGTTTTATGTCATCTGCAAAGTATAATCATAATACCCTAAAAATTACCAATTTTTTTATCTAACAACTTTATTCCTTCACATATTCAGCTCTTAACTTTAGTTTATATTTAATCCATATATATATTAAACAGCTATAGAGGTATAACTCAATCTTACACTTTTACACTCAACGCGTAATGTTCTTTAAAAATTAAAATTGTGATTTTTGTATAAAACATCATCAAAGCCTTCCATACAAGATCTCTATTGATTCCATCATATATATATATATATATAAATATATAGTATATATATATATATATATACATATATATATATATATATATATATACATATATATATATTATATATATATACATATATATATAATTTTTTTTCTTTTTTTTTCTTTTTGTAAGACCGCGTTGGATAATGTATTCTGCAATCCACAAACCTTCATTTTTGTATAGACAAAGTTCTCTCAATACCAATCTAGTATTATATTTTACTTCATTAATTAAATGTCTACCAGTCCCATGAAATGTTAATTATTTTCTGTGTTTTTCTTCTGAATATTACAGACTCGTCTATTGCCTTTGCTTTTTACAAATTTACAACAATTTTTTATGTTTATTCATCCAGAATATTTCTTACATTCACACACAGATGTCTTACCATGGTTATAACATATTCATTTCCCTCATAACTATATCAGATTTTGATGTCCCCCCTAGTTTTACTTCTTACTTCCTCAAAAAGTAATTCCAAAAGCCGGACACATTGCTCTATGACACCATTAAAATTTTTTTTTCTATTTCTTTTTCATCAAAATGTATAGTTTTAGCATTTACTGCTAAATTTCTATCATTACTTAACAGTTTTCCCGTCTGTCATCTTGCTCCTCCATTTATTCTTCCTACAAATGTACCTAGTAATTTTTTTTTTCTTTGGGACTTGATATTTCCTGAGTGTACCTTTTAATAATCATGTTTAGATATGGCATGATCTTTGACAATGTTGCTCCTTTCTAAAACGCTTTCTTATTTACTGCATGGATCAACGTAAATTAACGAAATTTTTTTAGTCAGTTATTGTGATTGCCCTTTAAAATTATCATAACCTTAGTAGCTGAGACTCTTGACCAATACCAATCGGTCCTCTTTCCTCATAAAGAATGAGCAATCTGTTTGAATGCAAATTTGTGATTGTTGGCCATGAACCCTATTGAGAAATGGTGGCAATTCAAATACGAGCAAGATCATAAAACGCTAAAATAAATGCTTACACGATTTATATAGAGATGTATTAGCCAGCACAAACAAATAATTATTCTGTATAGAGAATATTTGGGATGATCAATCGTAAGCTGGAACACTGTTAGTTTCAAGGGCATGGTAGTAAAAATCTCTCTCTCTCTCTCTCTCTCTCTCTCTCTCTCTCTCTCTCTCTCACACACACACACACACACATACTCGCTAATATAAATAAAATCATACACGTACATCTGGGTAAAAAAATATTCTTTCCTCAAAATAAGCTGTTTATAATGGAACAAAAGAAGAAATAACTAGTTATTGTAGAAACTCCAAATCACCGAACTCTCAACAAGCGTTACTACTTTTTGAAATATCAATATTAAAGATTGATCTAACAGATAATTCGTAATTTAAGCATAATCCATTACCTAACATGTATTGAAATTTCTTCCCCAAAGATATTCAAAGTGTGTAGCTGAAATTAAATATCTTGAAGTGGGTCGTAATTAGATCTTTTTTCGGTATAGAAGTTTAGTAGAAATCCAGCAGCATCATCCAGGCCATTCGAAGAATTCCAATCAAGGAACAAATAACCCTCGGGCTTCGTGCTTAATAGATCGAAGGTTCATAAGTGGTCCAGACAATGACTTCACGAGTGAGTTGCAACAGATCAGTGGAAACAATTGTCTGACCCTCTAATCATGAACAAAGAATTAAGACCAAAAAAAAAAGTATGCGCTCTCTCTCTCTCTCTCTCTCTCTCTCTCTCTCTCTCTCTCTCTCTCTCTCGTCATATTTTTATTTTGTTTTTATATGACGTAAGGATGAATACATGTATAGTCTCCTATAAGCCACGAACGTGCACAAACACACATATAATGAACCTAATGTCGTATCCATCATTTTCTTAATTCATCAACCCTCCATATTTCTTAATTTTTTCTCCACCCACCCTATTCTCTGCATCGATCTTCATTCAGAATTGCTCTATCTTTATAAATACACTTTGATCTTATGTGACCAGGAATCCTGCATTTTAATTAATAGCTAAAAATATTCCTTACCATTGTCTTGTGGCCCAAGTCATCAAGATGTCTCTATATTTTTGTCCAAAAATATCATGGCCTTTCAAGTGTAAAATTACCTGATTTCTTAATCTAAATATCACATTATTACTGTTATTTCTATACTTAGAGAGATACACATTCCTTAGATATTCTTTTATATTTTAATGAATATGTGTATATATATATGTATGTATATGTATACATACATATATATATATATATATATATATATGTATATATATATTTACTATATTGATATATGTATATACTGTATATGCATATATATATTTATATTATATGTATACACATATATTTATTATGTATAGATATATATTTCCACTTCATTTCAGTGAATTATTTTTAGTGCAACTGAATCAATATTTTCATTACATTTTTTAATAGAGCGCACAACTCGAAACATGTTTTTATATTTGAAATTGCAGGAATACTTAATAAAAAAATCTTAGATTGTCAAAGATTATAGAAAGTTATTGGTTTTGCTAAATTCTAAATCATTGCGGGATTGTGCTTCGGTGCTGACGTGAAAATCTACGATTAACATCATGATAACGTCTGTGATGTTATTTCCTAATATATAAAAATAAAAATATGGTTATAGTGATCATGGTATTGTGATTGATTAAGAAGGTAGAAATTAATGTATCCGAAAAGAGTTAGAGATGGCGTAATCTTAGTATGACAAAACCATTTATTATTGGCGAATATTAAGTGTATGTGTCTTACATGAAAATAATTACCGGGATATAGGTTTGGGAGAATTTTTTTTTTTACAAACATGCAAATATACCTCATGTGCTATATATATATATATATATATGTTATATATATATATATGTATATAAATTATATATATATAGATGTATGTATATTATATATATATATATATACATATATATATATATATATATATATGTGTGTGTATATAGTATATATATATATTGTGTGTATATAATGCATCTTTATAGAAATTTTTAATGTTTGCCTTGTGTCCTAAACATATAAATGTCTTTGTGAACACCTTTCATAAAAAATTACGCTGCGTGTCAAGAGAAGAGTTTTGTTCGAGTGAAGTGTAAATGTTTGTCGTGAAAACATTCATGGCATCATCCATTCACTTCACTAACAAGCTTGCCAGACAAGTGGAAAAGTTACTAGACCGTTTGTTTGAAGAGAACAAACATATTCATGTCACGATCGATGTTTTTTCTAGGCTGTTACAAAATACTTCTCTCTCTCTCTCTCTCTCTCT
>NC_090728.1:156626085-156636085 GCF_036898095.1 Palaemon carinicauda | reverse complement strand
AGAGGAATTCCATAATAATGCAAGACTCTCCACAAATTTGGTTGGTGCACACTATCAAATGCTTATTTGTAGTCCATGAATCCCATCAAAAGTGGATTTCTATATTTTATGCATTGCTGTACTTTAATGCCTCTCTGTACAACATGTCTCAAAATGAACATTTTGTCAGTACAACTACCTTTTCTAAATCCTGCGTGTTCATTTCTCAGCTTTTCATCATTTTTTTCTTTCTAGTCTCTTTAGAATAAGCATACTATATATTTTTATAACAACTTGACGTAAGTGTGATGCCTCTGTAATTATTGCAATTAGTCAGGTCGCGCTATTTTGCAACTTTTATCAACATTCCTAACTCCCATTCATCAGGTTTTGCCTCTTCATGCCATATTCTACAAAATAATATTGTAAGAATTTTGGGGGTCACTTCATTTTCAGCCAGCAGCAACTTAACAGTTATTTCATCGTATAGTATATCGGCTTGTGTATAAAAGCCATATTTTCATATAGACTGATTTTCAGCATCAACAAATAATATCGTAAAAATTCCGCAAAAATAACATATTTTCAAATTATTTACAGTGTGTAACAATTTTAAATGGCCATAATTATCCAGTTTTTTAAAATATGTGATAAAGACTAATAGTGTGTGACTATTTTGTACTTTTGGTATAAATGTTCACCAAAAGATTTTGCTTCTAGCTTCTAGCAACTTAACAAGTAATTCTTATTGCAAAAGAATAACACAAATGTTAATGATCCGCTGTTTCAAGTTACAGCCACAAATGTCCATGACGTCAGTCCTCTTCAATATCCTGGCCATCTGTGATAGGATTAGTGTTCTGGCATGTATTATCTCCTGTACAGTTGCACAATTCAGTGCACACAAGATTATTTTGTCTGCAAAAGCATCTGCGTGAACACTTGTTGGCTGAATCGATGTTAGTGGATCCGCAGTTGCATCGAATGAGTTGAAGAACTGCTTCTGGAGCTGGTGCTTCCTTTGATAGCAGTGGCATCAGTTTGTCATGTTGCATTTGCCATCCGAGCATGAGAGGATTTGGTATGACTGGATTTAAGACCAGGTCTTGTGACCAAACACTTGCTTGAATATGTGCGCGTCAGATGTGCTCGAGCCAAGCTCCATGTGTAGGTGGTAACATGTCTACTCCTTGGTCAGATCTCAGCCTTTTGAAGAGGTACCACCTGAGATTCTTTGCCTTGGGGATATGGAGTTGCTTAGGACAGAAGAGTGAGCATAAGAATTCTTCACACCCTTCGACCACACTATCTGATGGTTCGGCTCCTTCTCCAAGCCCATTCAGTGCAGCAAGTACGGTTGAACTGGCATTAAGGAAAGCTTTGAAGCATCCTTTTTTTCCTTTGCCTTGTATATGCCCAGTTGTATCGCATCCAGTCAGCGCATGCCATTTGATCAAAGCTGATGCCTTGTCGGAACCAAGCTTGTCATAGATGGGTTTCAGCTGGATGATGCGACGGCGTTCTCCGGTGCCCATAATCATTGCTGGTCGCGTACCAAGCATTGGCACCCTACGAAGAGCCAAGAGCAGAACATCAGTGTCCTGTGAGTATATGTGGACTTCAAATCCTGTTCCTGCTACTTCTACAGCGTGTAATATCATCAGAGTGTCAGCTTCTTCGTGGGTGCTTACACCTGTAGATACATGACATTTAGAGTTTGTCATAATGCTGCTGCGTGTCACGGTTACTAGGTTCTTGGTAGTACTCTGGTTGATGAGTTGTTGTGCCAGGTAAAAAGTGAGTGAATCCTTTGTCTCATTGCTTGCAAGAAATGTACCTTTGTCTTTGATACAAGTTGCATCTTCTACAATGTAGGAATTGATTCCCTTGGACTTGCCTCTGCGGCTCTCCCGTGTGCCCTCCTTGAGTGAAGATACTATGGTGTAATTATCAAAGATGATCCTCACTTGGCCATAACCTCGAGCTTTTGAGTCAATCAACTTGACATATGATGTGCCTAAATCCTTGCAGTTTTTGACGTTCTTGACAGCCATCAACTCATGCAATACAGCCATGCCATCAACTACAAGACAGAAACCCTCGTTTTCATCGTTGGTGCCCTGAGCATTGGTTCCTGGGGTTGTATTGTCATCTGGCTCCAGAAGGTTCTCTAGCAGGTGGATTACCATGCTCTTGTCAGTGGTCGGGTGGATTGCTCCATCTGTTTGCATCAGTAACCTGTTTATGTACACAAACTCGTGGGTGCCAATCACTTCCTCTAAGTTGATGCCATCCCTTGAGGATCGTGCTATCACCAGCATCCTAGCAAACAGTGATGATGTTGCTTTCAGTGTGATCACTTGGGAACCGCCTTTCAGTTTAATTTCCTTGGCAGTTGCTGACCAAGACAGCAGTTTAACCTTTGTCATCTTGGCCCACAGGTTTCCATTGCCAATCAGACGATCTTCAATGAAACTTCTGTATGCATCCATGCCAATCTGCTCTGTGGACAGAATGCTTTCTTTGATGTTGTCGGGAATGATCTCTTTCAACAGAAGCTTGAACATCCGATCTGTCGTTGCATCACTGGCGGGCCCAGTCTCGGTTCCTTTTGATCCACTAAAGATGTTGCATGGCGACAGTACCTTCTTCAGTTGTGTGATTGCCTGTTCCTGGCGACGAACTTTGGCCTGAGAGAGGCAGTGGTGCTGTTGTTGTATTGTAGCACTGTTGGACACTGCTGCCAGTTGTTCTCTTTCGGAAGCAATGCGTGCCAACTCAGGACCAGTGAGACAGAACTTCAGCAAAGTCTTTGGGTTTGATGTTATTCCAGAGATTCCTCCTTGACCTTTGGTAGATTTATTTTGATGCTCCATTGCCTGGTCTACTGCAATACGAGTGAACGGGATAGTGTTGCTTGTATTCACTGTGAAGTCACCATTTACAAACTCTTGCCAAATCATTTGATCTGTGGTTTGTATCTCTTGCATTCTAGCTATGTATTTGGGTATGTTCTGCGCATAATCCAATCTATTGTACGCGAAGAAGTAGACACAGAGCTTTTCTAGTGCTGACAAGTAGAGAAACCAGTTACCCTCACGTGTAGCGCGTTGGAACTGCAGCAGAACCATCACCTGTTTCATGTACATACGCGCCCACTAGTACATTGGATCTTGGTCATGAGCGTCATCATAGTCACGAAGCTGCTTTTCAAGGTTCATGGACTCCAGCTTCATTGCAAATGTTTGGTGTGCCGTACGGACTTCAAAATTGGCCTTGCATGCGTCGGTCAATTCTTGTGCAGCTGAACGTAGTGAATCACACACTGTTGGGTGGTCATCCAAGAATGCACTAAACCATAGGTCAAAGAGAGATTGGAGTGTTATTTGGTGAGCTTGAAGAGCCCTATTATGGTGGTTGCCACTGATGATCTGGGCACCAGTAACACTGCTGTATATGTCTGCTTCCTGCCATGCATCATCAATACCGCTCCCCTCAATCGTCCTGCCTAAGCACCTCAAGGAACACAACACTGTGTGGAACCCGCCAGGGCATAACACCCATTTGTCCTTGTACTGCGGATCCAGGTATGGGAGTTTTAGAGCTCGTTTATACAGGTCCATATCCATGGTTACCACCAGTTTGTTGTCTGGGCCAGTCACAAGCTCATTCAACCTTTACAAGTTCTCCAGAGATGTAACTAAAGTGGACCATTCATGAGCAGGAGCTTTGATGATTGGAAGACCAAAGGCTTGATCAATTACTGCAGGAGCATCTGTAGCTAGTGGCACGTGGGTGAGAGAGTTGTAAGCAGACCAAACAGGCACAAACTGTCTCTTGTTTAACCTGTCAGTTGTTGGTTGATCTTCCCGTTCATCATTGTCTCCTGGGGATACTTCTGAGCCAAGCTCCTGGACGCCAGGTCTATTAAAGAAGCGTGCCACCATCCACTGTATGTCACTGCTTTGTGATCTCATGTAATACTCGTCTTACACCCCATTCTTGTAGCTGCTATAGTGTGGGCTGGTCCTGGGCTTTGGACTGCCTTCTATGTCACATGTAGCCAAGTTGAGTATGGTGGGTGGCACACCATGTAGAGACTCAGACGTTGGACTCTCACTGAACTGCACAGGTTTGACCACTGTTTCGCCTTGACCTGATCGCTGATATACTGCCATTGCCGTTCCATGGAAACTTCCTTTTCCGTCTGGGGTGTCCACTTTTTTGTCGACATTGTCCAGTGAAGCCCGTATCCTCTTATTGCGCAGAAGACCTGGTGGTACATATACACCATACTCTTTGATATTCTTGGCAACAGCATGGGCGATGGTGTCACATATTGTTGTGACTCTATCATATGAAATCCCAGCGCCACATATGTTCAGCAGAGACACCGCCTTCTGACTTCGAAAGTTGTGGTACATGTATAACGAGAGTCCTATAGCATAAGGGCTTTCAAACGTATTACGAAATCTGGAGTCAGATGAAAGTGGGATGAGTGCCACTTGTCGGTCTGTCTTGCAAGCCTGTACGATGGATTGAGACAGAATGAGACATGATTTATGCAACAGTTCAGTACGTGTCTCTGTTGTTGCAGCTTTTGCCCCTTGCAAGATCCATCGCATTAATGTCATAGTTCAGCTGGAACACCAGCTTCGCCACATCCAACTAAAGAACCATCAAAGGACCACTGATGTTCTTTTCTGGTCTGTAGCACTGCTTGTCTGATGACCTTTGAGCAGCGGTAGATTGCTGTTATGTCTGCTTTCAGGTCTCTCTCCTCCATTGCCTGGTCTATGGCAGACCGACCAGATTCCCTGGAATGTATCACTGCGGGCTTCCTTCCTCTGACATCAGTGATTGTGAAATTGGTAATATTTTGTTCGATTTTTGCTAAGAGGGCGTGTCGTGAGATTTGCTTGTCGGGAATTCGATGGTCGTACATCATGTCAGAGTACAATGCAGCAACATCGGTCAGTGTTATAATGTCTCCATTATCCAAACGCTCTCGTAGTTCGGCGAAAAATTCTATCTCAGCTGATATGAATGCCACTGTGTCTTCATTCGAATGGTCCTTCTTTGTACTGGGTCTTTGGGGATGTTGCAAATAGCGTTGCCAGTGCATCGTATGGCAGCTTTTGTGGTATCTGATGTCCCTGGAAAGAAAAAGTCTCCATCTGCAAGGATGTCGGCCATGTTTAGCTTCCACAAGTCTTTGTCACTGGCATCAACAATTTTTTTGATTGATTGTACAATGTCTGCACTTCTACATATATGAAGCTCCTCTGGTGTGGATCCTGCCCTGGCATGTTTTTTGGTGTGTTTGATTTCTTGGCAGTAGAAGCATAGTTCTCTGTTAAATGCACTCACGTGAGTTCGTGTGAGCTTTCTATTGGTCGAATCAACACCTGCATCTCTGTCAGACGCAAGAGTGGCAGTTGATGACGTGGGTCGGCCCCCACCTTTCCTGTAAGACAACATACCAGGGTCGCTTGTTGTAAGTGCCTTTTCATAGCGCTTCTGGTCTCTCTCAGTGTGTCCCTTGTGTGTGACTTCACTATAGCATGTTCTGTGCCAAACAGCATGGTTGTCGCTCAGGATTTCTGCTGATAAACCGCGCATCCGTTGATTTAATTGAACGAAGTCTTGATTCCCATATTCAGCTCGGAGCTCGATAGTGTCAAGGAAGTTCTGATAACTTTCGCTTTTAGGACATGTCAGTGCTTCCAGTTCTTTTCCTTTGCTTTTAGTGTTCGTCCATTTTTCCTCTTGGCATTTTAGACATCGATTGAAGTCAATTGACGGTCTTTTTGTTGGTGGTTCTCCAGAAGTTACAGAGATGGACATCTTTGTTTATATTGTTCACAGTGATGGCGCAGAACTTTTATTCACTCCTGTAAAGAAACAAATATTTGAAGATTATTTCAACATTTCCAAACAGGAATAACATTAAATCACAATTTATTCACTATATACCTACCTTTATAGTGCCACAATACCCCAAAAACTACAAAAATGTCATGCAGAAACATATCTAAACCTATATGTATGTAGGCGCTATTTTCCAATCTTGATCGAACTGCTCGATTTTAGTGACTTTAGTTTCTGTAGTAGAAAGTCATGTGGGACCAAATGAAAAAACCGGCAACATATTTTTCTATGTTCACAATACTACCTGGAACATTTTCAACACAGTTGCCAAGATTCTATATAAAAAAATAACAACATTAAATTTTCCAACACAACCGGATATACTAGTAACCAGGGCTTTCCATCTCCTGAGTTTTGGTAAGATAGTCTCAACTTCAAACACACTGAATTCACTCATGGGCACATGAACGTCTTCATCAGCTTCAGGCATATCAATCAAATTATTCCCTTAATATCTCCGATTCGTAACCTCTCTAAAGTGTTCCTTCCAACGTTGCATTTCTTCATTTCCTGTAGTTATAACAGATCCATCTCTCTTCCTGATGGTATATGTGCTTCTTCTTTGCTACCATAGATATTTCATTAATAATTCTATGAGCAATTCGTACACCATAGGTACCTCCTGAATCCATAGCTTTGTCAGCCTCATTTGCTTTCCTGTCTAAGTATTCTCTCCAGTCATTCATGGCTCTTGTTTTGACCTCACTATCAAAACTGGAATACTTAGCATGCTCTACCTTGTAATTTTCATTACTTCCTCGAAAACTTTCAACAATCAATTTCTGTCTTTTCCTCCTTTTTATAATATCCCACATTTCATTTGATATCCATGGCTTTTGCCTTGTAACTGTATGTCCCAAAACTTCACTATCAACCTACTGATATATGTTCTAAATAACACACAATTCTTCATTCATTGTCTGCTCTTCGTCTCTCAAAGTCTCTTGACTACAAATCGATTCCTATTTTCAATTGTAAATGTTTTTCTGTGCTCATCTTCCAGAAGCTTGGTTTTATCAAACCTAGGTATTCTATCTTCATTTCTGTTGGGTGCTTTCAGTTTTGATTTCAGTGTGGTAATGAGGATCTTGTGATCACTACTAATATCTGAACCTCTATAGGTTCTTACATTTCTCAGAGTCCTTCTCTCTTTGTTAATGGCAATGGGATCTATTTGATTTTTGGAATCGCCACATGATGAAGTCCATGTATATATGTGGATGTTCTTGTGCTGGAAAAGAGTACCTCCAATGACAAGATATTTTGTAGAACAGAAACTTACGAAATGTGCTTCCTTTTCATTAGCAACTTTTCCAGGACCCTAATCAGCCAATCACATTCTCTGTATCCTGATTATTCCTTCCAACTTTAGCATTGAAGTAATCCATTACAATTTTTAAATATCTCTCTGGAATTCAGAACATTCATCTTTCCTTTCCTCAGGGGAATCATTTGTTGGTGTATAGCAAACTATAATACTCATTGCACTGTTTTGATTTAAACTTTGGAAGTATTAATCTATAATTGACCGCTTTCCACTCGGTTAATGTCTTTTCTGTTCTGGGTGTCATCAACATTACTACCCCTTTTCTCCCAACGCCACCTGTCCTTCCTGAATATATATATATATATATATATATATATATATATATATATATATATATATAATCTATATATTTTGCCCTGCTCTAAGGCTTCATTACCAATCTCTTTACAACATTTTTCACTTAGAGTCAAGATATCCAAATTATATTTTATAAACTCACTTTGCACTTGCTGTAACTTCCCAATCTGATTCATAGTTCTAACTGTCCTTAACCGACTCTAAATTTTTCTTTGATATTTATAAACCCGGAGATTCTTAGCAGCCCGCTACGCCCTGGACTGAGTGCCATTCTGTCATTTTCTCTTTCCATAGATTGACTAAATCCGTGGAGGATTCATTGGCTAGAGTAATCAAAAGAATGCCAGTTCCTTGTGATGCGCAGTGCCTATGTAACTAAGGCAGGTTACCCCTACCGGTCCATACTAATTCCAGTAAAATCAACCGCCAGGCATCAGGAGCAGAATCCGAAGACTGTTTTTCTATTGCCTGAAACCATATCCGTCAACCTAATGCTAGTGACTTCATGGAGATTTAAGGGGGGTTGGGGGTTGGGGGGGGGGGGGGATTCCATCACCAGATTGCTCATATGCTTATAAAACCTTTGGCAAATATGGATTGCTAAGAGATACCGCCTAGCACGGTATGCTAAGAATTACCGCCTAGCGCAGCATGCTAAGATATACCACGCACATACATGTGTGGATATACTGTGTGTATATATATATATATATATATTTATATATATATATATATATATATATATATATATATATATATATATATATATATATATATATGTGTGTGTGTGTGTGTGTGTGTGCCTGTGTAATATGTTTTTATATGTGTAATATAACACTTCATTCTCCGAAAAGAGGAGCTTTCATCCTCTGAATGACTTATTAAAAAACGAATAAATTTAGAATACGGAGAAAAATACTCCAGAAGAAAAAGGTGATATAATTGAAATTGAAAAGATTAATAGTAGTTTATTACGGAACAAGGGGAACATATGATTGATTATAGATATTTATTACTCCCCGGTTATCCTAGATTTAACAGGGACATCACTTTGATCCAAAATTATTTATTTTCTATCCACAAACAATTTGTAAGGTGTATACCTTATCTATAAACACATGCCATGAATAATTTTAATGAAAAGAAATCTTTGCCTCACACGTGAAAAAAATCAAATAATTACTGCTTAAGTTTAGATTGATTAAATAGTTTTGCAAATATCCCCTGTAGTACATTTTTTTTTTTAATTCGTTAATATATATGACCTACTTCCCTTTCAAGTTTAATAAAACCTTAGTCGGGTAATGTCATTGCGTACTAAGCTTTATGAATACAATTACGAGACTAAGTTGGATATCATTTAATAACATCACGAATGGTTTATTCCAAAGGCATAATGGAACCTTTTAATTTTTCATGTTTCCATTAGACGTATTGGAGAAAATCAACCAACGCAAGAGCTTGGAAATCCAATTCTCGACTTTGAGTGCTTTTCATCTTCTGTCATGTAGAAGTCGGTCTCAATCATACGCCGGATTAATCATATTCTGAAAGGATTTTTACGCGTGAATGAGAAATGTAAAAGCCCAAGGAGGTGGGAATTTTTGAAGAGTCTTTTTAGCGCTCGGATTTCTCTCGTTTGGAAAGGCTGGCGTTCTGAAGTATAGCAAGAACAATAGAAGTAAAAAAAATATAAAATTTTTAGAATTTGTTGTACAAAGTAATTCCAGGATTTATTCACATACATTTTTCATTCTTTAAAACTTAACATGGTGCTTAATATTTTTTTCTATCAAGAAATTGCTCATAGTCTTTTTCTAGTAAAGTACAAAAGGCATATTGAGACTAATTCACGTAAAACTAAGATTCGAATAATGAGATATAACCTAAAGGTTACCTATTCAAATATAGTGTACTGAACACAGTATATATATATATATATATATATATATATATATATATATATATATATATATATATATATATATATATATATGTATACACACACACACACATATATATATTTATATATATATATATATATATATATATATATATATGTGTGTGTGTGTGTGTGTGTGTGTTTATATATATTTACATATATATATATATATATATATATATATATATATATATATATATATATATATATATATATATATATATATACATATATATATATATATATATATATATATATATATATATATATATATATATATATATATATATATATATAAACTGGTAATTTCAACCAAAATGTATTGATTTGCCAAAACAATAAGCGCGAGGTGAGATACAAGAATGAATAAGATGCGTTGTTCTGAAGAGAGAGAGAGAGAGAGAGAGAGAGAGAGAGAGAGATTGAAATTCCTCAGGGGCTCTTTTTCTTGGATATTTTCGAACTTAATTTGACCCCATCAGGCCTCTTTTTCCGCCTATCCCTCAAATGGATGCTTTTCCCAG
>NC_090728.1:156613585-156621085 GCF_036898095.1 Palaemon carinicauda | reverse complement strand
ATGGTTTTATTCTAAATTGGAAAGAAAATCGCCGAAATGGTGTTGATAAACTATTAACATGACACAGATGATAGATCAAAATAACATAAGAACCATTTTATAAAATATGACCATTATATAGATAAGTTAGAAAATACAACTTACATGAATCGTAATATCATTTAGTCGAGTAACCAAATGTTCTTAATGAAAAGGTAAAATATTTACCACTTTTTCCCCAGGAAAATCTTTTCAATTATGTAAAAGTTGAGAACAAGATGAATACGAATATGATACATTATAAATAAACGAATGCAGCTGCCAGGTTAAATTATCTAACAGATTCACATTTCTATGTTAAAGGCCGGAATAAAAAATAAGTTAGATGCTTGCTATCGCTGCAAAGTAACCCTGATGATAATCCGAAGCTTACGAACATTACCATCCATTGCACTAATTGGGAAATGAGGTAGCACTGAGCCTCCCTCTTAGAGTCGTATTTGCTACGGACGTGTGTTTAGTAGAGGAAATGAATATTTTTATTTTCTGGACATCCGATGCCTACCATTTATACAAGTTACATTTAAATATATATCGCGGAACTTTAGGAGCTCGTAAATTGTTTTTATTTTTTAATTTTTTAAATGTTTGTCTATTTGTACTGTTAGACAAAAAATAGAGTACATGGAGTTTCCGGCCAATGTATATAAATGATTTACTAATATTTACATCGAGTTACTGTAGATTTTAAGTACAAGATGAATATACTTTTGTTCTAGTGTCTGCTTCTTTCTATTTACTTCCCCTTAACAACTTCATTTCATCCTTTTAAACTTTTTTATCGTAATTTTTGTTTTTTAAACAATCAATAATTTTTTCCCATTGTGTTTTCGTTTTGGAAAAACAATAATTCATCGAGATAGCATTTTAAACTGATGTCAAAAGTATCCAGAGAATTTAATGCTATGGTATTCCTCTATGTTTCAGTATTTAGTACCATGTTGTTTAGCATTACCCTGTAAATTGAAAGGTCACAGAAATGAGGTATACCTTAATACAAGTCTTTATAGACCATGATTTGATATTTTATGTCCATAAACACACTCCCTCTCTCTCTCTCTCTCTCTCTCTCTCTCTCTCTCTCTCTCTCTCTCTCTCTCTCTCTCTCTCTCTCTCATTCATATTCCCATTTAATTACATACTTATCTAAAAGGCAATCTCATTCGCTCCAGTAGATGTCATTTGCGATAGAGCTTCTCTCGTCTGTCTTTCTGGCAGAGAAATGACGAAGGTTCCTACGAACTTATTATTTTCCAGACCCTTTCCCCCTCAAGAATTCTTACGCTGGCTTTACTCGTCTTCAAAGTAGCTTAATTAATAATTGTTATAACTGATAATGAATTCTGGAAGGGGAGCTGACGAAACGGACGTCGAGTATTATTATTGACGATGGTAGTTTTTTATGTTTAGCTTTTGAATACTCAGCAGAAGACATTTCTCAGCTTTTCACTCTCAAATATCGGTAAATATCATAAGCTGTAATTCTATGTTGTTTATACGGCTAAAACTGGCTTATGGAAAAACTGGCGTTTAATTACTTATTCCAATGGAGACAATAAGTGTTATTTATGGAGAATTTTGTCCCTTTTAATGAAATTTATGACTAGGGGAATGTGCTGACACTGTATTTGGAGCAACATTTTTGTCAATTTCTACTAATCAGCAAATTTTTCCGTGATTTTTCTTTGACGACGGACCAACGTCATACTGTAAGCTTGCTATTCTTTACAGAAATAGTTTTACTTGCATTTCCTTGAAACACTGATCAAAATGTGATATATATAGCAAACCACAACTATTTTTATACCTTAATATACATAAATCTATTCATTTATATAAAATGAATAAACTAGGTGCTACATGAGCCTCTTGTGTGAAATCTACCAAATGCTTCATTTGATAAAAAATGACAAAGAAGATTTTGCATGAAACAATTCCTATGCCTTGTGAAACACACACTCCTATATTTGCTTGCGAGTAACGGCAAGCATTACGACACCCTGACGAGTCCTTATCGATTTACGAGAGAATAAGTACGTTGGAACTCTGTCCAGAGATACCATTTAACGCGCAATTACCTTTTCAGTATGTCTTAAAACTTCTAATGGTTCGGTAGATTGTATTCTTTTGCGCAAAATAGGTCACTCAGCAGCTAAAATAGAGTCATGGGAAACTGTTGTATCTATCTTTACCGATTTTAGAATAGTAATTTGCATCGCGTTTAATTTCTCGTGCTCTCTTAAACAAAAGATGTACATCTAGATTAATAGGGAACGCTTCAAAAAAAGGTGGGAACATGTGAGTGGGGTTTATAGAATGCACATTTCTTCATAACCATTTGAATTTATTCATTATTATATTGGATAAAATTAGCTAATTGAGTATTGTAGCACATTATAATAGAATAGTTTTATTAATCATCAAATTTTCCGCAAACAAGTCAACTTCTTAATATATCCTTTTCTATTTTTTTTTTTTTATAACACTTCTGAGTCTTTCTCCGCATCATTGCTTTCGATTTCAAAATTGTAGATGCATTTTATTTCCTTTATACGTTAAAGAGTCAATAGATCCACACCAGTAAACATTTTCCTATCATTATGAAGTGTTCGTTTGAGATTGTTTATGTGCAATAATTGATGTATCCATTATTTTTGTGTGCGTGTGTAATCTAATGTTACAAAATCTTTAGTTGATCATATGAATAAACGGAAATATTCTTAATTCTTGATTCTTTTTGGATACTGTAATTAGTGGAAATACGAAAGTATCTATAACCAAGACCTTATGATTTGAAAGTTTTTAGGTACAATTCTATCGAGTGAGTGCATTATGATATCCCTACATAAATTATGTAAATTTAATCATATTCAAATCCTTTCAATATACGCTTCCTAATTAGGAATTAATCAACTTCATAACCGTAAATTATGTGGTTAGCTATACTATTTAAACAAAAATAGCCATTGTACACCCGCAAAAATAATAAAAAAAAAAAAAAAATCCTCAGAGATCATTGGTCCAGGATGCTGCAACGCAACCTAAATTGTTTGATTGAAAATCCTGCAATTCGTAATAACTTTACCATTTTTCTTTTAAGTAACCAGTTCAAACCAAGCCTTGGTATTCTTTTCACTTTGGAGCAGCTGTAAAACACAATTATTGTCACTTTCAGTCGAGATGTTTGTGGAAATAGGTTGGAATTGGAATTTACCCTTTTGTCATATGGCTTTTCATCCGAATTACACAAAAATGTACAAGGTTACATTCGATGGGTAATTGATGAATAATTGAAATATTGATATTTCGATAAGTAATATATATATATATATATAATATATATATATATATATATATATATATATATATATATATATATATATATATATATATTTATATATATATATATATATACACATATACATATATATATAAATACACACACACACACACACACACACATATATATATATATATATATATATATATATATATATATATATATATATATATATATATATATATATATCTGACTAGTGTCTTGGTCAATTTATTACAGAACAATTCTCCTTTCTTGGGGACGTTGCTCTTAGAACAGTAAAATATCTTTAATCATCTCAAGCTTTGCTATATTAATTTATAATTGAAATATGTATATTCAATGTTTTACAAAAGTAATAATTTCTCGTTGGATCATTTTTACCGAAAACAGGAAGTCATGGTAAACATTTATTGTATGTTCCATATTATTTGAGGGTATCTTCAAAATATTTGGATGAAAGGTGTTTGGGAATTGATATGTAAATGAAATTGTATCTTACGTAGATATATCATCTGCTTTCGATATCAAACGTATCTATATGAGCTAATTATCTTTATAGTTATATATGACATTTAAGGTCACCTTTCGACCAAAATCTACGGAAATCTGATAAGAAAATATAGAATAATGAGAACGTTACAGAGATATGTAATAAGTTTTTTTTTTTTTTTTTTTTTTTTTTTTTTTTTTTTTTTTGTAAATTTTTTTGGGAAAAATGATTTATAATTAATCAAAATTACAGTATACTAGTGTAATAATAATAATAATAATAATAATAATAATAATAATAATAATAATAATAATAATAATAATGATAATAATAACAGAACTTTCCGTCTATTGAAGTTAAAGTAAGTTTATCACCAACATTGATATCCTACGAAACAACAGACTTGCTAAATAAGAAAAGAAAAGAGCTTTGATTATTCGATGACTGATACAGATTGCTCGTAAGGAGTTGAAGTATTAACAGCCAAAGTCTAGTACTCACTCCAGCAGGACCAAAGTCCTCCACAAACAGGAATCATCCATCAACGCTAATGTTGATGTATCCTGTACGCCATTAAGGTTATCCATTCAATTTCTAATAGGAGTGAAGTTGGTTATTTAACACAAAGCTATCTTTAGTAAGTCTTATTCCTCTGCCATCAAAGTCTCATTGGCAACCTATTTTGGTCATGCATTCTCTTCCTTCATTTCTGTTATTGGTTACGAGCGTTTTTGTTCAATTTTAAGTATCCTCGTATATTCTCATATATTTAATTGAAGCTTTGGATGATGTTTTTTTATATCACTTGAATTTCCTTCATTTATTTAATCTAATTTTGATATAGGATTTCGTATTTAGAAGGAAAACGGGAGAGGCTCTATTTTTTATGGAATTTTTTGTCATAACTGAAAATCAGACATATCACTTATGTTATTAATAGTTATGAAATATGGAAATAAAGGAGAGTGTTTAGTTACGTATTTATATCAATCTGAATAAAAAAAATTCCAGGATATGGGTTATAATTCTCTCTCTCTCTCTCTCTCTCTCTCTCTCTCTCTCTCTCTCTCTCTCTCTCTCTCTCTCTCTCTCTCTCTCTCTCTCTAAACATCTTAGTTCACAAAGAAACATACACATATGTATATATGTGTATACATATGTATACAGTATATATGTTTACATATGTGTGTATATATATAAATATATATATATATATATATATATATATATATATATATATATATATATATATATATATATATATATATATATATATACAGAGAGAGAGAGAGAGAGAGAGAGAGAGAGAGAGAGAGAGAGAGAGAGAGAGAGAGAGAGAGAGAGAGAGAGAGAGAGAGAGAGTTTGGCGCAATTTGATTTTGTTTTAGTGATAGAAGTATTATGAAGAACAAAATTACAAAATCTCCTATAGGTTTTACATGCTTCAGTTCAGGTTGCTGAAGTATTTTTGCAACTGATATTTCAGACAAGGATTTTTATATGCAAAAATAGTTATGGAAAAACTACATTGATAGGATTGTAAATGGACCTATGTGGAAAGTGGTTTAAGCGCTGTTCTACTTAGGTGTTCACCATTGAAAGAATTGCATATGCATCAGCCGTGAAACCAGATATCTAGAACGAACTTGTTAGATTCATGTTCTTAGTCTGTTTAATAATGGCCTTTTAGATTCCCTGATAACTTTAAAGAAAAAATCTTAGCTCAAATCCAAATTATGATATAATCAGCGATCCCATCGTGTGTAAAAAGAAGTACTCTAAGTCTCTGAGTACTGACCGATCAGTTATTAAAACAAAACATATGTTAAGAAATAGTTTTTTCTACTATTATTTATGAAACCATTAACATGGAAACAAAATCACCATCGTCTTGATAATATCGACTAACGGCAGAGCATAATAGATTTGTCACATAAAATTACGAACGAGTAAAGTAATGGAAAAAGAAACGACAGAGAGGAGTTAAACTTTACGTCGCGAAATAAATAGAGTGTAAAATAATTGTTTTTCATCTTATCGAGACGCATCACTCTATTAGATTACTGTTGTTATGGGAACTCATCTGTTGTTACTTTTTGTACTGTATCTTTAGAAGAAAGAATTCGTTTCCGTCACTTCTATGTATAGAGCTTTAAGACTTTTTGTAGCGTACACACACACACACACACACACACACACACACACACACACACACACACATATATATATATATATATATATATATATATATATATATATATATATATATATATATGCCAGTGTGTGTATATTTGTATATACTGAACGTATATAGTGACTTCCATGTAGTTAGGTAATGGTTCACAAATAGATTTTTTAATAAACGAATTCATTTTATCGTGAGAATTTCTACCTAGCCAGGACTCATATCTATTCATGTGAATCGAAACAAAATTGGACTAGTTACTCAGCCAACACAGCTAACAAGAGTAAATGAACAGTTCCAATAAATAAAACATAAAATTCTCTAAAATAGCTTGGGGGTCATATTCAAAACGATGCAGTGGCAACAGGGAGATGAACTCTTACCCAAATTATTTCAAATACTGAATGCATGATATCTTTTCAAACTTCTAACAGACAGACTGGCAGACTAAGGAGAATCTGCGACAGAATTCTGGTAATTTGTTCCAATTTATTTCAATAAAAAATGGATAATACTCGAAAATTAGAACTCATATATTCCTACGTCCTAATTACCCTTCTCTAAAAAAAATTGTATTTTCTAAGTATAAAAGAAATGGCGCGCCTGGATGTAATTTGCCTGGGAAAAGGGAAAAACATTTAGACTCCTTCCTTTTATACAAGAGACAAATTATTCACGCATGATCTCCACTCCATTTAATAAAATTCATGGTTGTGCTTTACAGCTGTGCCATAACATTTCATACAAATAGTATGTTTCCGTAAAAGAAAAATGTCTAAAATAGTTGACATATTTATGAAGGATAAAGCTCATCCTGTGCACTTAGCTTGATTAAAGTAGTTTAGAGAAGTTGACGCTTACATACGATTATAATAATGATTATATGCATGCAAATTACTTTCTTCATATTTTATCAGTATTTATTTATGTTAAACTGACATGTTAAACTCTTTCGTTTACAGTATGGAGAGAGAGAGAGAGAGAGAGAGAGAGAGAGAGAGAGAGAGAGAGAGAGAGAGAGAGAGAGAGAGAGAGAGAGAGAGATGCTTTAATGGTAAAAATACTCACGCTAGAACTTTAGCTTCATATCTATTTTGCAGTTGCTTCATATCTATTTTGCAGTTATGATTATTGCAGCGAAAGGAGGAGATTACACACAACGTATGACTAAAAGATTGAATTATAAATTGAAAGTATAAAAACAACAATGAAATAGTGGTGATATTTCTGCTTCCATTATTGCATATCGTTATATGACCAAATACTAAGTATAAAGGTTCATTGCTCTAATGGATGATATGAAATTCATGGGGTCGTCGTTTATATCATCTCCCAGTGAGTGTCTCATTAATGTTTTGTGATTTTTTCTTTTTAATCAGTTGATATTTTTTGCATTAAATAGCTTAGGAATTGATTTCAAATGGAGATATTTGTAATTGATTTATTGCTCTACAGTATTCATTT
>NC_090728.1:156571085-156608585 GCF_036898095.1 Palaemon carinicauda | reverse complement strand
TGTCTTTTATATAGATTTAACATCATAAACTCTTCCTGTTACACTAAAATACGGAAAATATAACATTATAAGGTGATAATTGGAAAATAAAATCTGAAAGCCCAACATTAGAACCACGGAGTGCACATTTTGTTGTCTGGATTATAATGATATTTTAATTCTTAATGGAAAATTAAACCATATCAGACTTTCTTTGCAAAATTATTTCCTAAATTCACGAATTTCTCCAGTAATGAGACGCGGCTTGGATTACTGAAGCATGATCACTGAAAAATAATCCAGGATCCCCGAGGAGGTATACATTTTATATATCATCCTTTTATGTAGTTCTCTGAAACGTGACTATAAATATAGTAGCTGAGAAAACCTTATCAATGATGATCTTAGGAAAACCGTCGAACAGAGCTATATTTACATTATGCATACTGCTTTCTGTCTAATCACAAAAATATCTACAAGGTTCCCAAAAGATTTGAGGATTATTTTTATATTAGTTATTCATCAATAATATTATATATATATATATATATATATATATATATATATATATATATATATATATATATATATATATATATATATATATATATATATATATATATATGGGTGTTTAACCAGACACTTGCCGTTTTTCATATAGGATATATATATATATATATATATATATATATATATATATATATATATATATATATATATATATATATATATATATATATATATATATATATATATATATATATATATGGGTGTTTAACCAGACACTTGCCGTTTTTCATATAGGATATATATATATATATATATATATATATATATATATATATATATATATATATATATATATATATATATATATATATATACGCTAGGAATATAACGACATGGTCCATCACTTAACAAATGTTCAGTCGTTCTATGTCTTTGTAATGCAGTTCTCTACTCAACTTTTATATATTTATAGATCGTTTATGGTTTCTGGATATCAGTTTCATCCCCAGAAAATGGAGGCTTCGTTCAATTAATTTAAAGTTCATGAAATATAAAGATAAATATATATCTAATACAAATCCGTTGAGGATATTGTTGGGAAAGCCTGCAGTAAAAGAGAGAGAGAGAGAGAGAGAGAGAGAGAGAGAGAGAGAGAGAGAGAGAGAGAGAGAGAGAGAGATGTGTCTTAGCGATAAAATAAACAAGGCATTCGAATACATTGGACTGGAGAAATATTGGAGTAATCTTCAACATATTTCAGATTGAAAGCCAATTTCTCTTACTCCCATCCTTATATCATTCGATCGCAAGGAGCATCCTTTATCGAAAATGCATTCCGGAAAAGAATATGTATAACCGATATTTCCACGTATTTCGAAAATATTTCAGAAAACTTTAAAATTTCCGATTTTTCGGTTGCTTTCCATCACGGAGTATCTTTATATACAGTATATATATATATATATATATATATATATATATATATATATATATATATATATATATATATATATATATATATATATATATATATATATATATATATATATAATATATTTATATATATACATTATGTATATGCATATAAATAATGTGTGTATATATATATATATATATATATATATATATATATATATATATATATATATATATATATATATATTATGTATATGCATATAAATAATGTATATATATATATATATATATATATATATATATATATGTATATATATATATATATATATATCTGTGTGTACTGTATATATATATATATATATATATATATATATATATATATATATATATATATATATATATATATATATATATATATATATATATTCTTACACTCATAGCATTCCGTTGATAATATCGAATATGTCATACAAAATATGTTTCTTAACAGCTTCTGCCAGTGTAGGATTAAAGAGAAATATGAAGCTTACAATTATACTTCAAAGTAAATTTAAAGATATGTAAAAAGACTCGTTAGTTCTTTAGTTTCTGCAACCTCACTATCCGTGTGAGCTAAGTATAGGTGCTCTGGGGAACCTATAGGTATACCTGCTGAGTCATCAGCAGTCATTGCTGGCCCTCTCTGGTTCTAGCTTGGGTGGAGAGGGGGCTTAAGTGCTGATCATATGGTCACTCATAGGGCATTGGCCTTTTTGCTAGGGTATTGTCACTGTCGCTTGCCCCTGCTATTCATGAGTGGCCTTTAAACCTTTAAATCTTTCTGTAAGGTAGAGGTATAACGTGATTTGGTTATCTATTTACATTGATGTAAAAAGTAGACAATAATATTTCATCTAACTGCAGTGTGTTGTTGAATATTATGATCAATTTAACTTAACGTACTAGTCAAATAAAAAAGCGAGTGTCACTGCTTTGATTTTGTGTGAACTAAAGTCAAATACGTGAAAATTCAAACTCAATAACGAATCATGCTAGTTCAAACAGCTTTCGATACAATCCGGTTATGTCCATCATAACATTTGATTTTTTTTCACACCGCTTTATTCACCGAAACAAATACATACAAACGGTCTCGCCTTTTCCGAGTTTGTTCTTTTATAGAAATAGATTAAAGCTATTATTTTTTTTTCATAAATCGAATTGCCGCATATCAACTGGATTGTAAACTCTGACAATAAAGATTACGAAAGAATCGACAAAATAGAAATATTTTGTTTTATATAACTTTTTGCAGTTGTCATATAACAAACAAGAGAGTCTGAATGAACAAGCGAATTATATCTTACATCCTCTAATTTTTACCAATGAATATTTTTTTTAGATATTGTCATGTAATTTTCCGTTTAATTTGACTACAGTCAAAATAAACTTCTTCCTTTAATTAATTATAATAAATATTAGAAGAAAACCCACTAAGATAATTTTAAAAAAGGTGGATTTTGTATATGTTTTCGGGGTGGGGTTGTGGTAGTGGAACAGGTAGATTCATTTTCCTTCCTTAAAATTAAGTGGTTTGCATTACGTTTCTTTATGTACAATTTAAGTGATGTCCATAGTACTGAAATTATTCCATGATTTATAAAAGGTAGGTATCAGTTGAATGAGGGAAGCACCCTGTTGAAAAGATACAATTACGTTCCTAACAGAGAGAAAGAACTGTATTATACTCTGTAATTTAGATTTTTTTCCACCCTGTTTTTCAATCGTTTAAAGATTTAAGAGGACGCCTTGTATTTTTTCATAATTTCCTTCTAACTATATAGTCAATCTGGTCTATTGTATGTAAATCTATTGATTATTTAGTTGTTTAATTTCTTTAGTTATGACTGCAATTATAATTGTGATTTTGTAGATTGCCTAGATTTGGGTTTCTATGAAAACTGCCAAATAATTCGATATTGGGCCAGACCATGTTTTCCATGCTGCAAATTGGATAGTTCGTATAAGGATATATTTTCCTGAAATATTTTTTTTTTATTTCTATTCAAAGCCATGGCTAATATATACATTAAGTGGGGAAGATAAATCACATAACAAAATACACATGACATTCAGATATATAATGCCTGTAGGCTTTAGTATTGAAAAGAAAAATTTTTCTACGAAATAGAAATAATTTTCTTGCAATGTCTAACGAGTATTGCAATCAACTCGAAAACCATTCCATTTTGGTATGTTTTGTCAGTAAAGAAGTAATGAATATTTGATGGGAAAATTACAGTGGGTGTGTCTTCTAAAACTAGTGAGAAAATGTTTCAAAATGTTATGCATTTTAAGAAATGAATGTCTAATATCAGTATTAATATTGTTGCATTTGAAGTTCACAGAGTAAGAAAAGATAAATTGATGCGAGAAGTTGAATAAATTATTGTAAGATTGTTAGTTTTCTGTTATTTTTCTCCTGGATAAAAGTGAACTCAAATTTTATACTGGCAACCGATTAGAAAATTAGGTTTTTTTCATAAATGTTTTGAACTATGAATTCCTTTGATCCGATTCCATTCAGGTCACTCGTTATTCAGAGCAACATGACTGTACGCTGTTGTAACCAATGCAAAGATATTAACGGTTTTTCCGGTTTTGAAATAAGATTCATACTGCAATAACAAGTACGAAATATAAACCCACTTTGATCTATGACTATGACATTAACCAAATGTTTCCATATACAAATTTTTAAAGTGATGTCCATAGTATTGAAATTATGATCAGGCCTAATATAATAAGTTCTACAACCTTATGGTGAAATTAGAATAAAGGTAAAATAAAGAAAAATGTTATACATCTACAGGCTATATCATTCTTCCATGGTCACTTTTATATACTTGCAACCTTACAACGCGAATTGATAGAGAAAAAAAAATATGTAAAAAAAAATTATATTTCAATGTATGTTAATGGGATGATAGCAAAAATAGAAAGATGCAATAATCTTTCATGTAATTAGTGATTTTTAATGAATAACAATAAATATGAATTCTAAAGTAAGTTAAGAAACTATTTTAAAATAAATGAATCACTTGTTAATGTTGATTTCGTTTAATACTACATCAGATAAAATTTATTTAGGAGTTTTATTCATCATTAAAATGATTACATAACATTAACCACCTGTCTAGGTATACAAAAAAGTATTGTGCATGCATATGTACTTTATATTCTAATACACCTTTTTGGGCTCAAGCCATGTTTCCCTGATGGAAGTTCCTATAGGGTAGCTTCCTAGGGTATATTACAACTACGGCGATATTCCCAGAGAATTTACCTTAAGGTACCCAGAATTCTAATTCCTGGAGCGAATATCCCTAATGAAAGGGATATCGCGACATATCAGAGGACGTATTCTTGACATGCCACATGGCAATCTGCATCCCAAACAGAGATAACACATCGAGGGGTCAATTGGCAAGAAACGAAAACGGGAAAGAAAAAGGGGGAGCCGCTCCCAAGGCTCCCTCTTCTCCAGTTTCGTAAGCGTGCCTGGCGCCAGTCCTGGCGCCATCTGTATTCCTTTTTGCGTAGCTTAACAACTCGGTGTTTTTTCCTGTGTTTCTCGCAAATCTTGGATTTATTCAGCTTTTCATGGCTTCTCCAACTTCGTCGGCCTCTGATAAGTTGAGTACCATTTCTTTTATGTATAAATGTAGGCTCTTGGTAAATTTTTATGTGATTAATAGTATTAATCTTTGTTACAAGAGCCGTTGCCTACCGGAGGCGTCATGGACGCTGTCGCTCGCTAGGTATGAGTTTTAGTTAGCCAGAGCGACATTCCCGGTTGTTTTGCTTTAATAAATTTTAGCTATTTAGCGTTACATAGGATTTCCTTTCGTGCTTTAGTATTATTTTGGCGAAGTATTCGCCAACTCTGGCCTACGCTAGGCCATGTAGCCTAGTCGTTTGGTCCTAGTACTTTCTGCATGATTTTGGTTTTCCGAGTGTATTGAAATATTATTGAAGCTTTAGGCTGTTTTTATACATTTAAGATTATGTTGAATATTTCCAAGATAGTATACGAGTGAGTCGGTGATTTAGGTAATCGATTCTCTTGGTGCCTAGGCTAAGTTGCTTATGGAGCCTTAGTATACTTTCTCATACTCCCCGGTTGCTTTCTTTTCTTCGGAGAAGGTATGCAATCCCTTTCCCTCTGTTTAAGCCTTGGGCTTATCTTTAAGTGGTTTATCTGAATTAACTTTCGATAAAACTATACTGGGGTGTTACTGTACCTTCCTGTTCCAGTAAGTCTTGTTTCAGAGAGGGACAGAACAACAGAGTTTTTAGTCTGAGTCTGTGTTTGTCTGGCTTGGGGTAGAGTCTCCCTCGCTGGCCTGACACAGACATAGGAGGCTTAGCCTCCTTAGGTCACTACCGAAGGTTTCTGTACGAGATGATTCCTTCTTTTGTGATCTAGCAGACTAGTCCTTGTTGCTGTTCTCGGTGGGAGGATAAGATCCTTTCCCTGGGAGTAGCAACACCTTCCTTGCTTTGGTTCTTTGGGAGCTGGCAAATATTGCTGGCCTCCCTCCTTGGATCTCCCTTAGGCTAAGATGAGTTTTCTTGGCTGCGGGTGATCCTTCACTAAAGCAAGGTTGGTAGGACCCTCTTCAGTCCCTTCCCCCTCTATCTCCGTAATGGCCTAGCCATTACAGTACTGTACGTCATTCTACATCTGGACCTAGGATAGGTTAGGATGTGGAATTGACTCAGTCCTTTGCCGGCCGGCAGAGTCTGCCGGCCGGCAAGGATCTTCTGTTTTGAGTGCAGCCCGGACCTCCCTTGGTCCCTCATCCATGCCTGCCTGTAGAGCCAGACGGCATTGGTCAGGAAGCCTGAATTAGATTCTCCCCTTCCTTATATGCACTCTTTCGGATTGCCGGGCTTGGAGGTAGTTTACGCTCTTATCCCGGCATCCATTCTGTTTTCTTCTAGTGCTGTACCTGACCCGGCTGCCTATGAGGCCGGCAGCCGGGCAGTCGTAGTCCTCTGGTTCTTTTGCTGCTGGCTGGCATCGGTTGTTTACCTTTGCCGGCCGGCTAATGTCAGCCCTTGTCTGCCAGTCGCCAGGAGCAGTGGCCAGCAGCCGGGTGCTACCTTGTGTAGCCGACATTGGCTGTTGCCGGCCGGCACATGCATTTGAACCAGCGTTCTGCCGCCTTATAGCTGTTAAGTAGTATACTTTAAAGCTAGTTATGGTGACTTGCCGGCCGGCACATAACCTTCTATACTGTACCAGTATTCTTCAGTATAACATATACTGTGAGAAGAAAACTATAGTGTAAGTTTTGGTACAGCACTGTGTGTTCTAACACTTTTGTGTCGTCTTGCACAGCCCTTTGCTGTTGCCTTACAGATAAGAAAGTGAGTTCTTTCTTGTCTATTATCCAGGATTTTAAAATCATTGCTTAGGTGTGAGCTACACCTGTTTCCTCTGGAAACTTTTCATTGGTTATTCTAGAAGAGATTAACCATGCGATTTTATTATCTGGAAGGCTGCAACAATTGGTTGTGAAGGAAACACAAGTGTGTGTCTTTCCTTTCTGAATTGTTATGCTAAACTGTGCATATCCAGTGATACATAGTTCACTTGATACTCATGGAAATTTCTTCTCTTTACAGGAGGACCCTCCGAAGTGCGGAAGTGTTTTCTGCAACGTCCGCAGTAAGAACCTCTGCGGACATGAGTTTTGTAGGAGGCACGCAGTATGCGCTGTCTGCAAGGTAGATCTCCAGTATTGGGACCCTCAGGTATGTACCGTGTGCACTAACCTGATTACTGAGGCCTTTGATTCCCCTAGGACGGCGGAATCAAGGGATATAGCAAGGGAGAAGCTTCGTACCTGGGTAAGGGGCTTCCAGAAGAACACCTCTGGACCTTATCTTCCAAGTGAGAAGATGAGGGCGTGTCTTTTCCCTAGGGCATCAGCTGATGCAGTGATTCCCCAGCCTCAAGAGGAGATCCCTCATGTTCAGATCCAGGTGGATGCTGAAGTCGCGGTCGCTTTGGAAGACATCCAGTTGGATGACAGGATGTCTGACGTGGACGAGCGTCTCGAGGAAGACCTCCTGGCAGGAGGCCAGGATGAAGTTCAAGCCCCAGACATTGTAGAGGAAGAGGCCGACGAGGTGTCGGCTACTCCGGTTCAGATTCCGGAGCCTATTCCCTCAACATCGTCCGCTCTCCCAGTAGAGCTGGGACAGGCCCTCTCCTCCATTGTTGGAATGATCCAACAAATGCAGAAGGAGAATCAGGAGAAGGCGGCTGCAATGGAACTGCAGATGCATAGGCTTGCAGCATCACATGGGCCCCAGAAAAGGCTCAATGTGAAAGACCTTCCCTTGTGCTCAGATGCTAACCCATGAAGGTATTCTGAGCACATGCCGATGACAACTGGAAAGATCGTCATCTCGGATAAATTGGGTTCAGTTCCCCTAGAGGAGGTGGAATTCTGGCCCAGCAAGGGGTCATATCCGGACTGTTATGTCCGGCTGAGGAAGGAACCAGCTTCAAAGGAGGAGACAGAGCCGAAGGAGGTCATAGTGATGGACCATGCTAAGGCTCAAGCTTTGCTTTCATCCTCGATGAAAGAGAGGGGCTTCATGAACTCAAAGGTAGCTGCATTGAGTAAGAAGCTCCCTTCCTTTGTGTCCTCTCCTGCTAGAGCCTTCCCCTTTTTACAGAAAGGGTTTGCGGCTGTACTTAAAGCAGTCGAGGCCGGCAAGCCTTGCCCCTCCCTGGAGGAGTGTAAACCCTTGTCGCTGGCCCTGCCTATGGACCACAAAGACTGGAAGGACGTCCACCTTACCTTCTCAGTTGGGAAGTTGGAGGCTGATATTGCCGGACGACAGTTCGGCGAGGACCTCCCTAAACTGTCTGACTTTCTTTTGCGGAGAGAGCTCAAGACAAAAGAAAGACTGGCTGCCTCAATGTCTCTTCAGACTACTCTTGAGACGATGGCAAGTGACCCCAAGGTCCATGAAATGTTCATGGTAGTGGCCAAGACTCATCTGGCCACAGTGACGAAGGATCTTTATGGCTTCGTCAGGGCGAGGAGAGCTTGTAGGGAGTTCGTGTTCACCTCAGCTACGGTGAGGCACGAGCCAAGGAAACTAATCTCCTCCAACATTTGGGGCAAAGACCTTTTCCCTACCGAATTGGTCAAAGAAGTTGTTGATTGGGCCACCACGGAGAATAGAAACCTTCTCCAAAAGTGGGGCCTGGCTATCAAAAGAAAGTCTTCCCCGGATGAGGGTCCTCAACCAAAGAGGAAGACTATGAGGACTAGGCTACCGTCTCGGCCAGCCAAGCCTCTTAAACAGCAACAGCAACTGCAATTGCCATTGCCTTCAGTGCCCCAGATGGTGGCACAAACCCCGACCACATTCCAGTGGGTACCCCAGGCCGTGTCGACATAGTCCACGGCATTCACCCCAACGTTCGAAGGGCAGTCTACGTCCTTTCGAGCAAAGCCTAGAGGAGCAGCCAGAGGCTCGTCTATGCGTCCCTCAAGGGGAAGGGGATTTAGTGGTGGTCGCGGTCAGGGAGGCAAGACCTCAGGACGGCAGTCCAAGTGAGATGATGCCGGTAGGAGGGAGACTTCAGAATTTTCGGGATCGGTGGACCTTCGATACCTGGGCCCACAGCCTACTCAAGAACGGACTGGGCTGGAGCTGGTACAGCACTCCACCCCCGTGCCCTCGGTTTTTCCAACACTCCACCCCCGTTCTGGAGGAGTACGTTCAAGAACTGTTGGAGAAAAAAGTGATCCGAAGAGTGAAGTCCATCAAATTCCAAGGGAGGCTGTTTTGTGTTCCCAAGAAAGACTCGGAAAAGCTCAGAGTCATTCTGGACTTGTCGCCACTCAACAAGTTCATAGTGAATTGCAAATTCAAGATGCTAATACTGCAACACATAAGGACCTTACTGCCCAAGAGGGCATATTCCGTCTCCATAGACTTGTCAGACGCCTATTGGCACGTTCCAATCAACCGTCGACTCTCCCCCTACCTAGGGTTCAAGCTACAACGAAGAATATACGCCTTCAGAGCCATGCCATTCGGGCTAAATATAGCCCCAAGGATTTTTACGAAGCTTGCGAGCGTAGCTCTCAAACAATTACGCCTAAAGGGAATTCAGGTAGTAGCCTACCTGGACGACTGGCTGGTGTGGGCAGCATCCGAGACAGAATGCTTGCAAGCTTCCAGTCAAGTGATCCAGTTCCTAGAGTATCTAGGATTCAAGATCAACAGAAAAAAGTCTCGACTTTCTCCATCTCAAAAGTTCCAGTGGCTGGGAATCCACTGGGACCTAATGTCACACCGTTTCTCCATCCCGGCGAAGAAAAGGAAGGAGATAGCGGGTTCTGTCAAGAGACTTCTAGATTCCGAAAGGATATCAAGACGCGAACAGGAGAAGGTACTGGGCTCTCTCCAGTTTGCTTCGGTGACAGACCCAGTGCTAAGAGCACAGCTAAAGGATGCAACCGGAGTTTGGAGAAGTTATGCATCAAACGCGCGAAGAGATCTGAGAAGACCAGTTCCGCTTCGGCTACGTACTCTTCTCAGACCTTGGTCCCAAGCCAGACATCTAAAGAAGTCGGTTCTTCTTCAGCCACCTCCCCCGTCGGTGACGATTCACTCAGACGCCTCGAAGAAGGGATGGGGAGGTCACTCTCATCGGAAAAAAGTCCAGGGGACTTGGTCCAGGCTATTCAAGACCTTTCACATAAATTTTCTAGAAGCTATGGCAGTGCTCCTTACCTTAAAGAAAGTCTCCCCGCGTCACTCGATCCACATAAGGTTGGTGATGGACAGCGAGGTAGTTGTGAGATGCTTGAATCGACAAGGATCGAGGTCACCACCTCTCAACCAGGTGATGTTGGCCATCTTCCGATTGGCGGAAAAGAAGAAGTGGTACCTGTCGGCAGTTCACCTTCAAGGAGTCCGCAATGTGACAGCGGACGCTCTATCCAGGTTCACACCGATAGAGTCGGAATGGTCCTTAGACGCAGGATCATTCTCCTTCATTCTGAATCAAGTCCCAGAACTGCAGATAGACCTCTTTGCGACGAAAGACAACAAGAAGTTGCCCCTGTACGTGTCCCCGTACGAGGACCCCTTAGCGGAAGCAGTGGACGCGATGTCCCTCGACTGGAACAGATGGTCCAGGATTTATCTGTTCCCTCCTCACAACCTTCTGTTGAGGGTCCTCAACAAACTGAGATTCTTCAAGGGGGGTAGCGGCAATAGTGGCCCACAAGTGGCCGAACAGCGTGTGGTTCCCCCTGGCATTGGAACTACGACTGAAGTTTGTACCGCTACCAGATCCAGTTCTGACCCAGCGAGTCCAGAAGTCGACTGTCTGCGCTTCATTACAGAAAACCCGAACCCTGCAGCTCATGATTTTCTCTCCCTAGCGGTGAGAAAGCGTTTCGGGATTTCGAAAGCCAGCATAGACTTCCTAGAGGAATATAAGTGCAAATCTACTAGAAGGCAATATGAGTCATCTTGGAGAAAATGGGTGGCCTTTGTCAAGGCGAAGAATCCGCAGGAGATCTCGACAGACTTCTGCTTATCTTTCTTCATCCACCTCCATGGTCAAGGGTTGGCAGCTAACACGATTTCGGCGTGTAAGCCTGCTTTGACAAGACCCATTCTATATGTCTTCCAGGTCAACCTCGGTAACGAGATCTTTAATAAAGTTCCGAAAGCCTGCGCTAGGCTCAGACCTTCAGCACCTCCAAAGCCCATTTCATGGTCTTTAGACAAAGTTCTTCATTTCGCTTCTCTGTTGAGCAATGAGGAGTGTGCGTTAAAGGATTTGACACAAAAAGTTATTTTCCTATTTGCACTCGCGTCCGGGGCCAGGGTTAGTGAGATTGTAGCCCTCTCGAGAGAGGCAGGTCGTGTTCAGTTCCTGGATGGGGGAGAACTGAACCTGTTTCCGGATCCTACGTTTCTCGGCAAGAATGAGTTACCCACCAACAGGTGGGGTCCCTGGAGAATCTGCCCTCTGAAAGAAGATGCATCTCTATGTCCAGTAGAATGCCTAAAGGTCTATCTTCATAGAACTTCAGACTTCAAGGGTGGTCAACTATTCAGCGGAGAAACATCAGGCTCAAATTTATCTCTGAATCAACTCAGAGCGAAAATCACATATTTTATTCGCAGAGCGGATCCTGACAGTACACCCGCAGGTCACGATCCGAGGAAAGTTGCCTCATCCTTAAATTTCTTTAATTGTATGGATTTTGAACATCTCTGTTCATACACTGGCTGGAAGTCTTCCAGAGAGTTCTTTCGCCACTATGCGAAGCAAGTAGAGGAACTAAAGAGATCTGTGGTAGCAGTGGGTCTCGTCGTTAACCCTACTGTTTAACTCTGCGAGGAACAGTGGTTTTAATTGGGACGATTAATTCCAGGGTGAGTGTGTAGTTACATACGATACTACAAACTAAGTGAGGGCACTGAGTTGCCCACGTAGACTGTTCCATTTCCAAAGGTGAACCTAGCATAAGTGCAGACATGTGTGCCGAGCGTTTTCTAACGCTAATGTGATTGATTTGTAATACAGACTTTTATGACTTTGATACCTCAGTATCTTAAAAGTGGCAATAAAGTTTTTTTCTTTCAGATAAACAAGTTCTGTTTACTATCATACTTATGCTTAAAGTTTTGGGTTATCCTCTTTATATATATATATATATATATATATATATATATATATATATATATATATATATATATATATATATATATATATAATTGTTGTTAACCTGTCTATTTATTGTTTGTCAATAAACTTGTTCTTGAGAACCTTGCGTCTCCTTCACCTGTGTCAATTTATTGGTATAATTGAGCATTCATTCTATGTACTTTATCTGGGATAATTTTAATAGAATTGTTCCTTTATGCAAGCTATGTTGCATTGGTTTATGCTTTCCCTTAACGGGAGGATCCCAGAAGGGGATGGTGGCGGTTTTACAAGTTTCCTCCTATGCGGATATAAACCTTTGTCCAATACAAGTATTGTGCGGAGAACTGGTTGATATTTCATATTGACGCAGTGGTTCTTTACAGACTCTGCTTTACTTAATATAGGGTGAGACCACTATATTAGCTTGCCCGGTATTCATACATAGGTATATGTACTCTTCGAGACTTTTCCAGAGTCTAGTAGGACTCTTCCCTGTAGGGGGCAGGAAGCTGTAACATGGTTTATGGTTAGTTGAAAAGATGTATAACGGTAACATCTTAGGTCTCTAGGTCTAGTCGACCGGGAAAAATTACCTCCGGGGAGTACGGCACGTTCTGAGAATCCACAGATACAGTAATGCTCTGGTATACTTCCATCAGGACGACATGGCTTGAGCCCAAAAAACGGATTTTGAGCGAAGCGAAAAATCTATTTTTGGGTGAGATGGCCATGTCGTCCTGATGGACCCGCCCTTCCCTTTCTATGAAAGGGCTGTAGGACCCCTCCCTACATACAGTATCTGTAGCACCTCGTGTACGCTACAAGGAATACAGATGGCGCCAGGATTGGCGCCAGGCACGCTTACGAAACTGGAGAAGAGGGAGCCTTGGGAGCGGCTCCCCCTTTTTCTTTCTCGTTTTCGTTTCTTGCCAATTGACCCCTCGATGTGTTATTTCTGTTTGGGGTGCAGATTGCCATGTGGCGTGTCAAGAATACGTCCTCTGATATGTCGCGATATCCCTTTCATTAGGGATATTCGCTCCAGGAGTTAGAATTCTGGGTACCTTAAGGTAAATTCTCTGGGAATATCACCGTAGTTGTAATATACCCTAGGAAGCTACCCTATAGGAACTTCCATCAGGACGACATGGCCATCTCACCCAAAAATAGATTTTTCGCTTTGCTCAAAATCCGTTTTATGGTATGTAAGTTCTTGTGGTTTTAGCTGTAAAGAATTGTAATTTATAAGTTTCAGTGTTTTCTTATCACCGCTGTATACATATAAGGTAAGTAACAAGAAAAAATTGTGAACCTAATGTATTTTATAAGATTACTTACGATATAAAACTATTACATATTAATGACAACATCTTGCCACGGAAAAAAAATATATTTCTGTCATATTTTTTACTCCAATATTTTTCTATATCTTCTGAAAGGAAAGAGGAGCAACATTCTATAATTTCTTTATGGTAATGTGTAGCCTTCTTTCATTCTTGAGAAAATTAAGAAATAAATTAACAGCTTTCTCAACGAAAACTTCTAAGGATCTTTCCGAGGACGATAAAAAGTGGAAGGAAAAAATGGAATTAACATAAAACATTAATATGCTAATGTCATTCAAACTCGGGTGCTCATAGAGACAAAAAAAAAAAAATTAAACTCAGAAAGGGGAAAGCATACATATGGTATTTTAACTAAGTTTTTGATAATATAAAATAGTTTCTGTTTTCTTCTGGGGTTCGCATATGTCAATGGATAGAGCGGGAGAAGGAAATGGAGCGTAACGACATTTAAGTCATAATCGTAATAAGCATATGAGAATAATGGTTCCTGCTAAAAAGATCATTCCAACACTTATGCGTAAGTGTTGTCTGAGTTTGAGTTTTAACACCAATGATAAAAGTAGTAATTTTTTTACTAATGCGTCTTGATAGCGATATGTACACGATTTCGTCATTATCTTTAATCTTATAGGTCACAGAAAGTCGGTTAGTTATAGTAAAACCAATCTGTTGTGGCCGCTGAGACGATTTCCGACCCACTGTATAACCTACTCATGCAAGGCCATTCGGTGGTGGCCGCTGAAAAGAGCTCTTTGTCAGAACTTATCGTGTCCGAGCGTAAACACTTAGTTCAGTTTTTCTTGAAGGAAGCTTTCTTTTGAAAACAACAATAAAAACAGATTAAGAGATTAACAGTAATGCAGGGATAAGTATCGTATTTTCCCTCACCCTTTCTTTACAACTGTTCTTGCTGCGATAAGATCACCTTAAATAACATCAACATCTTATGTATGTATGTATGTATGTATGTATGTATGTATGTATATATATATATATATATATATATATATATATATATATATATATATATTATATATATATATATATATATATATATATATATATATATATATATATATATATATATATATATATATATATATCGAAATCTGACATCTGAGACTAACCATGCTTATAATGAGCTTGATATAGTTATTTAAAGAAAAGTCTTTTTAAATCTTTTTAATTGTCCTGCCCTTGTCAGATACTTATCTTTCACTACCGATATTTCCGTGCTTGTAGTATTCGGGTCACATCCGTCAATCAATGGTCTTTCAGCATATAAGATTATGATTTCTTAAAGGAAAAGTCAATTTAATCTCCGCTCTCTCTCTCTCTCTCTCTCTCTCTCTCTCTCTCTCTCTCTCTCTCTCTCTCTCTCTCTCTCTCTCTGTATATATATATATATATCTATATATATATATATATATATATATATATATATATATATATATATATATATATATATATATATATATATATATATATATATGTAGACTTTTCTTAGAGATTCTTTGCATCCATTGAATGCAATATTTTCTCCACCTTCCACCAGCATTTTTCCAAGGGGGGGGGGATTTCCTTTCGTGCATAAAAGTACAACACTGTTCTTCTCAAACATATTTGACGACGTCGTCGAGAGTAGGATGATAACTTATGCTTTCTTGAAATTTAGGTTTTCCACATTCCTCTTGTGTGATCATTTGAGGATCTATTATTTCAGTAACATTAATGGCTTCAAACGTGTGGATACAGCTTTAGTTACATCAGTAAAGGGCCGCTGTTCATCTTCATTGTGAAATACTTGTACATACTGTATACTGTTTCCACGAGTTGGATAAGTTTCAAATCGTTCAAATTTGATAGTTTATGCAGTATTAAGCACTACATTTTATACTCCAAGCTCAACCATTCTGGGGATTAAATATGGCTCACTGATCTTTGCTTGATAAATTTATCATTGTGACCTTCAAGATTTCAAAATCACCATCAGCCAGAGTCGTATTACGACAATAGGATAAAATTGGAAAATAACCAGGGATTATAATTTCGAAAATAAAAAAATTGTTGGTTCCAATTATCATTATAGGAATGGAAACCTTACCTTATGAAATATATATTATCGACAAGAATAACAGGAGAGAGAGAGAGAGAGAGAGAGAGAGAGAGAGAGAGAGAGAGAGAGAGAGAGAGAGAGAGAGAGAGAGAGTGAGAGAGAGAGAGACTGGATTTAACTTCTGGTTAACCGTAGCCACCTCCGACTAATCCTGTGAGATTAGTAAAAAAGGAACGACATCTGTCATAAAGCGGCTACACTTTATCAGTTTCACTCAGTTTGGATGGTCCATGTCCAAGTACTGTGTTCTCTTTTCCTTAATTGGTTGAATTATTTTGACACGAGTATGCTATACAGTGGGTCAGAAATCGTCTCAGCGGCCACAACAGATTGGTTTTACTATAAGAAATGTAGAAAAAAGCAATCTATAACACATTTAACTATTCAAATAATACTGTATTACACAATTGAGTCGATAATGAAAGATACGTGAAACACTATTAAGGAATACAGTCTGATTTCCATTGTACATTTGTTAAATATAACATAATAAAAATTGTTTTAGGAATTAGAAAGGACGACAACCATGAATCAACTCCTTCTTCAATAGCGTATCGTTAATAGACTGGGGGGGGGGGGGGGAGATAGAAAAATCCAAGTTAAGAAGATTTGCATTATATTCCAAAAGGACACATAAAGTTTTCAGTAATAAAAAAAATACCTATTGCCGGGGTTTGGTAATATATGCAAATCTCACTCTATTTGATAACGCGCCTTCGATAATCAAATTATAAATGGAACTCAACAATTTGCCTTTTTGAATATTCGACTCGCTTATATTTTTGCATACTTTATTGCTTTTCAAATTATTCTTTTTGGAATAAGAACTATTATTCCAATCCTACTGTTATTATTTTATTATCATTATTATCATTATTATTTTTATTTTACACTAATCGTCGTTATTGCTATTATCTTTTTGTGTGTACTGAACTACAATGTAAAAAGTGCAGTGCCATCCTTCCCAAATTGCAATAGAAAGATCTTAATTTTTCAATTATAAATAAGCTGTTCTTTTACTTTTAATGGTGTATATATATATATATATATATATATATATATATATATATATATATATATATATATATATATATATATATATATATATATATATAAATATGTATATATATATATATATATATATATATATATATATATATATATATATATATAAATATGTATATATATATATATATATATATATATATATATATATATATATATATATATAGTTAGTTAGTTAGTTAGTTAGTTAGTTAGTTAATTAGTTGTCCTAGTTTTTTACTTTACGATATACTAATGTTTAAATCAGCAATGACAAAGCGGTCATTTGGCTGGTGGTCTGTTCATGGATTAGCCAAGTGTAGGATGACTGCAATTATCACGCTCATAGTTGTGGGCCGTTACTAAATGGTCAGCAATTATGTAATTAGTTGTTAATTATACGTAATATAATATATCAAATAGTCACCTTTGGAAAGTAAAAAAAGTCTCATATCCTACATTTCAGAGGGTTATCTATCATGGGGAGAGAAAGACGAATATATAATATATAATACAATATATACTGTATATATATATATATATATATATATATATATATATATATATATATATATATATATATATATATATATATATATATACACATATACATACATACACATATACCAAAGGCACTTCCCCCAATTTTGGGGGGTAGCCGACAACAACAAGAAACAAAACAAAAAAGGGGATCTCTACTCTCTACGTTCCTCCAGCCTAACCAGGAACTCAGCTGAGTTCAGCTGGTACTGCTAGGGTGCCACAGCCCAACCTCCCACATTTCCACCACAGATGAAGCTTCATACTGCTGAGTCCCCTACTGCTGCTACCTCCGCGGTCATCTAAGGCACCGGAGGAAGCAGCAGGGCCTACCGGAACTGCGTCACAATCGCTCGCCATTCATTCCTATTTCTAGCACGCTCTCTTGCCTCTCTCACATCTATCCTCCTATCACCCAGAGCTTTCTTCAAACCATCCATCCACCCAAACCTTGGCCTTCCTCTTGTACTTCTCCCATCAACTCTTGCATTCATCACCTTCTTTAGCAGACAGCCATTTTCCATTCTCTCAACATGGCCAAACCACCTCAACACATTCATATCCACTCTAGCCGCTAACTCATTTCTTACACCCGTTCTCACCCTCACCACTTCGTTCCTAACCCTATCTACTCGAGATACTCCAGCCATACTCCTCAGACACTTCATCTCAAACACATTCAATTTCTATCTCTCCATCACTTTCATTCCCCACAACTCCGATCCATACATCACAGTTGGTACAATCACTTTCTCATATAGAACTCTCTTTGCATTCATGCCCAACCCTCTATTTTTTTACTACTCCCTTAACTGCCCCCAACACTTTGCAACCTTCATTCACTCTCTGACGTACATCTGCTTCCACTCCACCATTTGCTGCAACAACAGACCCCAAGTACTTAAACTGATCCACCTCCTCAAGTAACTCTCCATTCAACATGACATTCAACCTTGCACCACCTTCCCTTCTCGTACATCTCATAACCTTACTCTTACCCACATTAACTCTCAACTTCCTTCTCTCACACACCCTTCTAAATTCTGTCACTAGTCGGTCAAGCTTCTCTTCTGTGTCTGCTACCAGTACAGTATCATCCGCAAACAACAACTGATTTACCTCCCATTCATGATCATTCTCGCCTACTAGTTTTAATACTCGTCCAAGCACTAGAGCATTCACCTCTCTCACCACTCCATCAACATACAAGTTAAACAACCACGGCGACATCACACATCCCTGTCTCAGCCCCACTCTCACCGGAAACCAATCGCTCACTTCATTTCCTATTCTAACACATGCTTTACTACCTTTGTAGAAACTTTTCACTGCTTGCAACAACCTTCCACCAACTCCATATAACCTCATCACATTCCACGTTGCTTCCCTATCAACTCTATCATATGCTTTCTCCAGATCCATAAACGCAACATACACCTCTTTACCTTTTGCTAAATATTTCTTGCATATCTGCCTAACTGTAAAAATCTGATTCATACAACCCCTACCTCTTCTAAAACCACCCTGTACTTCCAAGATTGCATTCTCTGTTTTATCCTTAATCCTATTAATCAGTACTCTACCATACACTTTTCCAACTACACTCAACAAACTATTACCTCTTGAATTACAACACTCATGCACATCTCCCTTACCCTTATATAGTGGTACAATACATGCACAGACCCAATCTACTGGTACCATTGACAACACAAAACACACATTAAACAATCTCACCAACCATTCAAGGACAGTCACACCCCCTTCCTTCAACATCTCAGCTTTCACACCATCCATACCAGATGCTTTTCCTACTCTCGTTTCATCTAGTGCTCTCCTCACTTCCTCTATTGTAATCTCTCTCTCATTCTCATCTCCCATCACTGGCACCTCAACACACGGAACAGCAATTATATCTGCCTCCTTATCATCCTCAACATTCAGCAAACTTTCAAAATATTCCGCCCACCTTTTCCTTGCCTCCTCTCCTATTAACAACCTTCCATTTCCATCTTTCACTGTCTCTTCAATTCTTGCGCCGGCCTTCCTTACTCTCTTCACTTCTTTCCAAAACTTCTTCTTATTCTCTTCATATGACTGACCCAGTCCCTGACCCCACCTCAGGTCAGCTGCCCTCTTTGCCTCACGTACCTTGCGCTTTGCTTCCACCTTTTGCTCTCTATATTTTTCATACTTCTCTGTACTATTACTCTGCAGCCATTCTTCAAAAGCCCTCTTTTTCTCTTCCACTTTTACCTTCACTCCTTCATTCCACCATTCACTGCCCTTCCTCATGCTGCCTCCAACAACCTTCTTGCCACATACATCACTTGCAATCCCAACAAAATTTTCTTTTGCTAACTTCCACTCCTCCTCTAAATTACCAGTTTCTCTTACTCTCACCTCGTCATATGCCATTTTCAACCTTTCCTGATATTTACTTTTTACCCCCGGTTTTATTAGCTCTTCAACCCTCACTAGCTCCCTTTTACATCCACCTACTCTATTCCCCCACTCTTTTGCTACAACTAATTTTCCTTCCACCAAAAAATGATCAGACATGCCGTTAGCCATACCCCTAAACACGTGCACGTCTTTCAATCTTCCAAACATTCTTTTAGTTATCAACACATAATCCATTAATGCCCTTTCTACTACTCTTCCATTTGCCACTCTCACCCATGTATACTTATTTTTATCTTTCTTTTTAAAAAAGCTAGCACTTATTACCATCTCTTGTTCAACACACATATCTACCAGTCTCTCACCACTCTCATTTTCACCTGGTACGCCATACTTTCCAATGACACCTTCTACCTCTCCTACGCCCACTCTAGCATTTAAGTCACCCATAACAACTACATAATTCCTTCTACCCAGTCCTTCTACACACCTAGTTAATTCACTCCAGAACTCATTCCGCTCTTCTTCACTTTTCTCACTACCTGGCCCATACGCACTGACAAACGCCCAACATTCCCTACCCAACCTAACCCTTACCCACATTAACCTAGATGATATCTCCTTCCATTCCACTACTTTACCTGTCATCCATTCACTCAGCAATAAAGCCACACCCTCTCTCGCTCTTCCTCTTTCAATCCCAGACACTCTACCATACATTTCACCAAACATCACTTCACCCTTTCCTTTCATTTTTGTCTCACACAAGGCCAATACGTCCATCCTTCTACTTCTAAACATACTTCCAATCTCACATCTTTTACTCTCTATCGTACTACATCCACACACATTCAAACACCCCAAAACTAGAGTGCGGGGAGCAGTCACTCTCCCCCCAGCTCCATCTCTTTGTTGCTGTCTCACAGGATTTTTTTATACAGGCGAGGGGGTTCCCAGCCCCCTCGTCCCGTCCCTTTTAGTCGCCTCTTACGACACGCAGGGATAACGTTGGCGCTATTCTAATTGTTTTATGCCCCCGCGGCCACAGGGGGTATAAACACATATACATATACATATACACACTTAATGCTGTAAGCTCTCTAAGTATGATGCACATGATATTTTATGATATTGCCGATGATAACAATGATGGTGCAATAAAAAAGGATCAGATACTTTGTAACAGGGGAAAATATAGTTCATTCACTTATGTATTCTCTTATACAGATTTTAGTGGTTAGTAAGATATTAAAAATATTCAATTGAAAATATATTGTTTGAAATGTAAAATATGTATTTATTGTCCAGCTTTTGCATCCTTACGCCATTTTCCCATGCCATAGTTCAGTTCTACAATGGATACTTTATTTTCTTCTTTTGGTTATTTTGTTGGGTTACCTAGATTGTGTAATCTCAAACCCTAAAGTTTCTTTTTTATAGATACTGCAAGCTGAGCAGAGTGATCTAACACTTATTGTAGATGCCCATCTCTTGTTTTGAAAATCCCAAGAAAATTCCAATTGCTATAAAGAATTCATTGTTACTGGGAAAGGAAGGGCTAGACTCAAAGAAGTCTGGTTATAGAGGTATTGAGACTCCTTTTGTGAGGGTTGGGTATCAGCATTTATTGATATACACAGAATTCTAAAAAAAAAAATAGAATTAAATAGTTTACTAGTGCGAAAGAACTAGAAATATCTGTCATATTTCGATAAGGTAGGGTATAAATGATAATGGAAGAAATGCTATCTAAAACATATTACGAAAATTATTGATTGGTAACTAGATTATTAAACGCTCATAAAATGAAAAGCAAATTGATGGTCACAGAATTTTTTTTAAGTGAAGCCATATAAGTTGGAGAGGCATTTGCTACTACTAGCATTTTGTATATACGAGTAATTATTGGTAGAAAATACCGGTTTGAGAATATTAGATTAAAACAGGAAAGATAATTTTTTCCCCATTAAAGCTGAATCATAAGAATTTACAATCAAAATATAAAATTTTTATCGATCTTATATGAAATTCTTATTGTTAAAGAAAAAATTTAAAACTTCATTTGATGCAAATCTTCTGATATTGCTGTAACATTATTTTCATACGTACATTGTTAAAAATTTTGCCGTAAGTAAACAATATAAATCCTGGAATAAATGATGCTAGGCATTTACCGTTTTATAAATTTATTTTGACGTGAAGGGATGATATTACGGTCCCCAAGTTGAAACGAATGTTTAATTCTCCTACAATGTATCATGCATTACGGTCTTCATACTATTGTTTTCTCGAATATTTTTTTGAAATATACATTTGGTATCTTTTTTCTGTTCACCAATAAAAAATTTCTCCATCTCACCGTTTTTTCATTGTTAATGAGTTTTTTTTTTTTTTTTCAAAATTTACCAGTTAGGGAAATTCTATTATAAAAAGAAAACTTTTAGCAATTAAAATTTTGTCGGAAATATGAGAGAGCACAATATTGGCTAATAGGTCTTAAATATTCCAATACAACCAGGTGTTTTATGATTACCATACAATTACAAGAATCAGATATTCCTAACTCATGTTGAAGACTGGATTTAAAAAAAATTAACGGATCTATATATTTTAACGCAATCAAATGTTTGTAATCTGATTTGTAAATTTAGTTTGCCAAATATCCTAGGGTACGAGCAATATATTTTGATTAGTTTACGAATATTGATTTGAAGTACTGTACATGTGAAGGTGATAGGTAAGAAGCAGACATCTGGAGAATGCTAAAACACTTATTATTATTATTATTACTTACTAAGCTACAACCCCAGTTGGAAAAGCAGTATGCTATAAGCCCAGGGGCTCCAACAGGGAAAATAGCCCAGTGCGGAAAGGAAAAAAGGAAAATAAAATATTCTAAGAAGAGTAACAACAATAAATATCTCCTATATAAACTATAAAAACTTTAACAAAACAAGAGGAAGAGAAATAAGATAGGAGAGTGTGCTCGAGTGTACCCTCAAGCAAGAGAACTCTAACCCAAGACAGTGAAAGGCCATGGTACAGAGGCTATGGCACTACCCAAGACTAGAGAACAGTGGTTTGATTTTGGAGTGTCCTTCTCCTAGAAGAGCTGCTTACCATAGCTAAAGAGTCTCTTCTACCCTTACCAAGAGGAAAGTGGCACTGAACAATTACAGTGCAGTAACCCCTTGGGTGATGAAGAATTGTTTGGTAATCTGTGTTGTCAGGTGTATGAGGATAGAGGAGAATATGTAAAGAATATGCCAGACTATTCAGTGTGTATGTAGGCAAAGGGAAAATGAACCGTAACCAGAGAGGAGGATCCAATGTAGTACTGTCTGGCCAGTCAAAAGACCCCATAACTCTCTAGCGGTAGTATCTCAACGGGTGGCTGGTGCCCTGGCCAACCTACTACCTACCTTGGCTGTGATATTCCAGTGACTTATAAATGAGTTACTAAAGATAATCCATTTTGATATAAGACATCAAAACCAAGGTCTGTATTTTATAGACCTTGGTCAAAACAATGTAATTTAATAATGTGACAGACGTGAGCATGAGGTGCACCAATACTAACAAATTCAAAATTTTCAGTTGTTCAGTAAAAATCAAGAACTGAGCAATGGCTTACAGAAATTGCATTCATGGAATCTTTTATTAGTCTATTTAGAGGAACCCACATATTGAATTAAGGTTTTGAAGTAATCTCTAGAGACACTGATACCGAAATTTTATTCATCTCCTACCCCATTTGCCACCGAAGACCGCTGCCTTATTCTAAAATGCTATTATTGCATATATGAATGCAACGTAGTCTTAGACCTAATTTACTTTCGACATTCATTAGTTAAATTATTAGATGGATATATGGGTGAGAGATCTCAACTTGAAGAAATTAGTTTTGGAAACTTGCCAAATGATATTTGAGAATCAAAGTTTCTGAGAAATCCTTGGGTGAAGAAAATCCTTGATAGACTGAAGAAAAACATTTGATTATGTTTTATGTTTGTTAAATGAGAAAGTTAAAGATACATGGGAGAGAGAACAAGGCTTTGATGAAATTATAGTATTGAGCAATATTGTTAGTATTCATTGTGAGAAAACTGGCGCCTTAAAGAAAGTATTTAGGATCGATTTTTTTCATAAATAAATGGGAAACAACATAAACACAAAACATGTGTAATGATGAAGAATCTAGGAAACATGAGAAAGCCATTTGCAGTGCTTCTTGACGCCGTCATTGGACTATATGGAGATCTGGGAATATCTGTGCAAAGATGAAGTAATACGCCCAGAGTTGTTATATCACATGCCTCGTCAATTAACCCAAAATTACCCAAAACTTTATATTCAGTTATATTTGCAAGAAGATTGTAAGTAACGTGACTGCTTTGATTGATTTTAAGTTAAAAAATCCTTCTCATCAAATTATACCTAAGCCAAAGTGAAAATCCTTGCAATTATGATGTGTAGACTTTTTTCATAGAATGTGTCAGAATATTAGCCATATTAAATACAATAATTGGAATAGCATAATCATAATTGACTTAATATGTGATGACTAAGGCTGACTACTTGATAATTCTCTCTCTCTCTCTCTCTCTCTCTCTCTCTCTCTCTCTCTCTCTCTCTCTCTCTCTCTCTCTCTCTCTTCAGAAACGCCCACATGCCCAGTACATAAAATCTTAGGGTTATGTGAATCACCCATTTCCTAATCTATTGCTACCAATAGGTTGATGTTTCTCTCTGTCCTTAATGCAGGACTGACAGAGTAATGGCGACTTAGAAAATTTATTACCGACTATTCTCAATTTCCCAATTAACATTTATCCCTTGGAGTTCTTTTCCGTGTATCGATTTACTTTGCTGCCCTTCTTGTGCTAGAGAAATGAGAAAACATTCCTTGTCCTTTATTATTTTTTTTTAGACCAACATTATATAAAATGTTGAATCTTATGGTTATTCTTCCCTTTATTATTGTGTATAGTCATATATCGTCTTCCACGACTAAGCTCTTTGCATCCAGATATTATTCAGAAAGGAAAAGATATATTCCTAATCATTGTTTTCTTATCATTGTAGGGTTGAAATAAGAGAATTAAACCTTTCTACTATTCACACTGAAATCATAACACTGCTTTCTTAAAATTAAGTTGGTGCTTGATACCAAGAACGAGAAACGCTATTGTGACAAATACTCAATTATATGGTGTAGACTGAAACATAACGCAAAGGCTTATGCATATATCTGGAGATATTGTTTACATTAACTTTTATCATTACTGTAAGTAAGTAATCCATGGTAAAATGATAATCGGCCTGCAATTTACTAATTTGATTTTATTGTAACACTTATTTGAGTATCAAACTAATCATTGTTCATATAACTTCTTTCACACCCGTTACCAATTTTCAGAAATTTCTCTTCATGTGGGTTACTTGAAAAAATTACTGTGGTAAAATGTTTTTAACTTGCGATAGAAATTATTATTGTGCTGTAGATTTTGCATATATTCCACATTTATTTATTAAAATGGATAGATGTCCTAACTGAAATAATTTTATTTTTATTTTATTTTATTGTTTTGTTCGCCCGTGTATTGTAGATAATTATTCCAATATTAGTTGGTTAAAGCGCATTGATTCCCTTAAGTATTTTATCGCCTTGCTAAGAACATTGATTTTTGTGTACTAGTTCAAATATCTATCCCTTGCTCATATGAGGTTTTATTGGTGTTCTAGACTAACCTGGCATATACAGACATGGGCATTCATTCCAAGAGGAGACAATAAAATAACTTGAAACCGAAGAGCAGAATTGTTACAATATATGAACGGAAAAAATATTATGGGGTGGAAATGGTTTATGGTATATGGAGGAATGTCAACCACTGTGTTTTGTGCAGGGTTAGCTCTCTTGGGAAGTCAAGTATCTTGTAATCTGTGAACCAAGGTATAGAAAGCATGATGAAGCTCACCATGTAACAATGCGTCTTGCTCACTCTTGTAACATTTGGCTTTGAAGTTTACCTCTCTTTGCTTACCAAGGGATATGCAACCCTTCATTTATCAAGAGTCGGTGTGGTTTGGTTACTTTATCAGGGACTTGTACTTTCTGTTATCAGTTAAAGCAGCTAATAATTTATCTCTTTTGTGATGATTATACATAGCTAGCTCTTTTAGACAACATAAAAAAGTTTTACAATATGATATGAATGTATACTGTGATATTCATTTTCATATTTTGGCAGAGTTTGCGATTGATATACTTGCTTTTGTAATTCTACACGTTTTGTAACAGCAATCTCTAAGCTTGGTATCACATACTTGCTTTGTTTTGTATTATTGTTACCGTTTAGTTTGTATATGCTGCAAATGAATGAACTAATTCAAACCTTGAATTATATTTCTTTTGACTTTCGCGGTTTGAAATTAAGATTGTCAACACCCAATACATTGAATTGAAAATATTTTGTGTTCCCTATTTTACCATCTTAATAAGCATGCTCCGCATAAGGCTGATTATAAACTATGAACTCGATGTAAACAAATTAAGGGTACGCGAATAATGTACAATGAACCAAGAAGCAGGGTCATATGCCTATGGCCTTCCCTGTCTAGACACCTACAGTATGTGCTCCTACATTCAGAGCGGTAGATATTTTATTGTATAGTGCGAATTTTGGATCAGATATTTTACTTAAAAAAAAAAAAAAAAAAAAAAAAAAAAAAAAAAAAAAAAAAAAAAAAAAACTGAAATCTTGACACGTTATTAACCTGTACTAGAATATATTCAAAGTGTAGGGTAAAGGGTATTATCGATCATTTTAACTCTTATTTTAAGCTTAATTGCAAAACACGTTAAAATTATTTATTTTAAGAATGTCATATAAGCTATGAGCAATTTATTGAACTGAGAATCGACGAGAAAATTATAAAGAAATATATTTATTCATCTTAGCTATTGCTTTTTTTCTATTGATTTCAAGTTTGACTAAAATGAACTATCACCACTTTTATATGAAATATTCAGAAAGGTTTACTTAATCAAAAAGTTATAGTCCTATTCCCACCTAGGTACTAAACGCTTTCTATTAAACATCATAAATTGGTAGCAATATACACATAATTCAAACTTCTAATAGGTTCTCTGCTCCCTTACCAGAAATCATTTAATTAACCATCCCATTAGGGACAGGTTCAATTAAACAATATGCTGCCTCGTAACTAATGTAGGGACGCAATCAAGCCCTATAAAGGCTCCCCGTTTCTCATATATAAGACAAAGGGATGTTACGCCTCTGTAAGTTTTCATAGATGTCTTGTATAAAAGTATACATATGCCTCTCCTCCTAAAGCCCAAAATAGATTGGCTGGGGCCTTTTATCAATCAATTTTCCGTCGCAGAGAGGAAAATTTGCAGAGAAAATTGTTCCCAGATGAAACATTACAGAACGGTATTGTTAAATTCTGCAAATCGAACTTAGATTCTCTTAAAGAGAATCAGGTTAGGGAAATTAAATCATGCATTGTCATATCATGTTTGCAATATAAACTCCATATGGGAGACAGAGAGATAGAGAGAGAAGCAATATATATATATATATATATATATATATATATATATATATATATATATATATACGAGTATATGTACGTATATAGACGGTATATACGTGAATGTGTATATATATATATATATATATAATATATATATATATATATATATATATATTATATTTATGCTTTATATATATGACATTCCATAACATTATGATTTTGCTCCTGATCGTATATTATTTGATATGTTGCAAATATTAGTAAGGTGAACAGTAGCAGTAACGAAACAAACGAAAATTCCCACATGACTTATATCCAGACCATGAAAACTGAACAGACATGAGATTACAATCTTGGTGTTAGGACATTTTCTCTCGGGCCTAGTATAACCAGTCTAGAAATCTTGTGAATATTTGCAAATGCCTTCTTCCCATTTTAGAATTTATTTCAGTATCTCCAAATACTAAAGGTCCTAAACAGTTGATAAGTTTCCATATATCTTAGAGTCCTTAATTTTTACTGTTGTAGTCTGTATATTCAAGTATAATTTCATTGTGGTCATGTTGAAAGTCATTACCTATTTGCCGGGACAGATAGCACTAGATATTTAATATAAAAGCATAGTTGTAGTTTTCATAATTTCTCATAAGCGTGAAAGGAATTGTGCAAGTCTTGAGAGACGTTTTCTTTGTATACACATCATTTAAAGGTTTTAAAATCGCTTATAATTGGTAAAGTTAAGGAATGGGACAATGTCCTGTAGACTAACGATATATACGGATGACCATCACCTAAGCCCCCTCTCCACCAATGAATGTCAGGCAATGCCTGATTATGACTGCAGGCTATGGCATAGGGCAGATGTCATGCTCAAAAAGCCCAAGCACAAAGAAACGTTTATGGTACACTCTCCAGATATTAAGAGGTGTATAATATATGGCTTATAGGAATATATATATATATATATATATATATATATATATATACACGTATGAGTGTGCAAAATTATCATTAATCATAGCCAAGTACTGCCAACTTACCAACAAACTACAATGGTGTGGAAATGGGTTGATTTCGATTCTAATTACAAAAAACTTAATTCGACAAGGATAAATATGGGAGGATTGTAATCAACTTTCATCTTTCTTTGTGGCTGAGTGGTTAGGTCGATGGGACCTCAGTTTCTTTGACCCGGGTTCGATTCCCCGGCCTACCAGAAGCTATTATTAGTAAGTTTCTGCCTCCTTGGGTCTCTGATCCTGAGGTAAAGAGAATCTAGATATCAAGATGTGTATAATATATGGCTTATATGAATCTATATATGAAAAACATGTATAAATGTGCAAGATTATTTCAGATTTTTTTATATTTCTTGATACAGTAGTCATGCCAATACTAAAGTGATAATTCTAACGTAACTATTCTGTCTTCTTCAATGAAGTCTATTTTTTAACTCGATAACCCAACAAAAACTTATTTGTCTTGATTTTCGCATCCAACAAACCTGTAGCAAGAGCCAGGCTCAACATTTATACTGGTAAAGATATTGTTTTTCTCTCATGATAATATAGCAGCAATAGATAAAAGAAACTCGACTTCAAAGGTCTATAGAGAGGCACCGACATTGCTGACAAATATATTCAATAACATAGACTCTATCAAAACTGTCACTGGGCAGTCAAGCTAACGAAGATTCATGGTGAATTCTGATTTTTTTTTCTGGAAACGATAATTGCTTTAATAATTGCTCTCTCTCTCTCTCTCTCTCTCTCTCTCTCTCTCTCTCTCTCTCTCGTTGTTGCCTAGGTCTTCGTATACGTCTTCAAATACATACGTTTATAATAGCAGGATCCATATTTGTAATTTGTTTACAGTAAAATTTCAAATCCAATGACTATCATAACTTCAGTATATATGTATCATACCATAAATCAACGAGCAATTCGAGATTTCAGACATCTGCTAATGAATATTGCCAACATCTAGCTAATATCTACGGACATAACCTCCCACTTTTCATATGCTGATTGTACAGTAGATGGTGAAACGTGTAATGTTGATCCAGAATCGATATCTTGATCTGTATCACCTCCAAAATGTAATGGTTTCTTTCGATGCATAATATCTATCGGTTGTTAAAATTTGGTGAAAATCCTGTGTCCATTTGTTTTTATGCAATGTTTAAAATGGCAAAAAATCCCTATCCGGATTTAAAATCAGGTTTTGCATCATCTCCAAAATTGAATGGGGTCATCCATGATCTCAGATCTTTGTGGTGAAAATTCGTCGAAATCTGTCAATTTGTTTCGCCGTCATCCACAGACACACAGACCAATAGATAAATAAACTGATTCGGAAATATAACCTCCTTGGCAGAGGTAATAAATTGACAAATGTCTTTAAAATCAACCAGTTATTGGTTTGACTTATCCTGCTTTTCCTAAATAATAGTAACACTTTCAAAACAATCGAAATGAGTTAGTTGTAACAAGATAACCACAATAGTTATTTTGCAGCATTCTATCCTAGGATTCAACGGAAATATCATGTTTCCAAGGAAGAACTTTGTGAAACTATCCAATTCTATATTACTAAGAGATACGAAGATAATTTCTTTTTAACAGCAACAATGACGATCTCAAGAGTCAAGAGCATCATAACTTATGAGACTAATGATGTTTGACTGGTAAAATAGCAAACAATAAGGTTATACTAAAAGAAATTTTTGAATCTTGGTTGGTTTCAACTATTTTCAATACATCGTTTATAGGGCTTACAGTATATGGTGATACATTATCAAGGCACACGTTTAGCAAAGATACAAATGAGGTTTTGAAAGCTAAAGCAGAGAAATAAAGCCACTGGGTAGGAGGACTCCATTTCCCATTATGGAAATTGAGATCTTGAAAGAATTATTTGGATGTTAAGGTGTCTAATATTCAAATAGTAAAAACAACCTCGATTTTAGACCTATAAAGTTGTTAAGTAATAATTGCATAAAAACCTATACTTTCAAAAACTTATAAATATACATATACATATTCACAGTTAAGTATATATATATATATATATATATATATATATATGATAAATTTTGCACATTTAGAAGTGTTTTTCATATTCAAATAAGCCATATATTTTTGATACATTGATATCAGGATTCTCTTAACGACCTCGGGATCAGAGGCCTAGGCGAAATCACACAAAAACAATAGCTTCTGACCGGCCGGGAATCGAACACTGGTCCAGGAAACTTGCATGAACAGTGACATACCAAGTGGTATGTCACTGTTCATACAAGTTACCTGGACCAGGGTTCGATTACCGGCCGGACAGAAGCTATTGCCTCTGTCTGATTTCGCCTGGGCTCTGACCCCGAGGTCGTTAAGAGAATCCAGACATTAATGTATCAAAATTATATGGTTTATTGGAATATATATATATATATATATATATATATATATATGTATATATAGACTTGATACTGAAGGGCTTTTTTTCCTATCCTGTGGGCACTTGATGGTATACATATATGTGTTGCAATACAATGAAAATTTTAACAAAAAATAAGTAATCATGTAAGGAAGCTGTACATTATGCTGGGGTTTTTCAAACAATGGACACATCAAAACAAACAAGACAATAACTAGAATGGTACTCCTCAGTTATATAGGACACTAACTTTTACGTACAATTCTTCGTATTTCTTACTGAAATTAATTACCATGCACAAAAGAAAAATCTGAAATAGAGTTTCTACCTGCTGAGGCTAGCGAGTAACTTAAGAATTTAACTAGCTGGATTTATCTTTTCTCTCTAATGATGTCATCTGCATAAAATCTGGCCAGTATTCTTGAAATCAAGGCTTCACTTGCCAAAAATAGTTTTTACAAGTTTAAGTACATAATTATTTGGATATATGGAACAAATACCAAAGGTGATTGAAATCTCAAAATTAACAGAATTTCTTTGTTGAATTAATAAATACTTGGGGTATTCAAATTTCGAAAAGTGAATTCCACCTGGAGCAATGATGAATAGCAATATATGTGACAGAGAAGGGTCGTGGCGAATGTGAATGTTCTGTGATTAATTTAGTAGGTTCAGATTATGACGGAAGACTATTATTCAACAACTAATATTGACGAACTTTACATTCCAGATATCAGCTGAATAATTTAGAATTTTCTAATTTGCCAGTGATAATTCGTATTTAAGGTATGGTTTGGAACCAAAGTTATCGTTGAGTGGGAGTCTTTCCTATTTGTATGTTTAAATTTTAAAGCATTTCTTATTAATAAAATTATTTTTATTTTCATTTTCTTAACTTTTACGAGTAATCCTTTATAATTTGTTATTTTTTATTATTCATGAGATCATCATCACGAATACCGAAGGACCTTGGCCCTGTAAAAAATCATGATTTTATTTTTATGAATGATAAGGATTCTTTAGCAGGAATTCTGTTGATAATGTCCAAAATTACTCTGAACCATTTTGTATCATAATTTCAAGGGTGCGTTTGTTTTTACTTCGCCTCGTAATTTTTAATGCAAGTACCTTGTAATGATCATAAGTAAACAATTTGCTATGAAGCTTTTTGTTTTTAACAATGTTGGCAACTAAGAACCACGGGCATGTACCCACTCGTTCATATAAAATACTTAAAGTTATTGAAAAAAAATTAAATAAGTTATTCGTTTCCACTTATTTAAAGCTATTATCCGTAGAGAAGACGTGTTTAGTTTTACAACAATTCCGCGATAATAGAATATAGATATAGAATTCCTGGTCGGTAAAAAAATTCTGATATTAAAGGTTGTCTGCTACATTTCCCATATAATGTGTAATAAGAAATGATGACCTGTAGGAATGATAAAAAATGTATATAATGCAAAGCCATAACATTGCCTAAGCACCAGAAATCTAAAACTATTGCAAATACCTACCAGGTAATTACTAGTATAATATATTTCAAAACTGCTATTTTCTCTCTTTTACAAATATATTCTCTGACATAGAAACAAATACACAATGATTATTGCTTTAACAATCGTTATTAAGAAATAGATTTATGTAATGAAAAGGGTTATATTTAAAGAAAAATCCCCGAACTAATTTAGTTCAGTGGAAATATTTACATAAAAGTTCAACATACATATCATAATTATCAGTTCATGTTTATTTTTTAATAAAAAGCCTTCTTAATATTTGAAGGGGAAGCGCCATAAAAAAAAATATATATATAAAAGTCACCTTACACCATCACAAAATGCATTTTCTAAAGACGAATACGATAAAATGGCGAGGAAATTATAGAATATAACGATTACAAACGGGTGCATTAGTTATTGTTGTGTGTATGTGTATATATATATATATATATATATGTGTGTGTGTGTATGTATGTATGTATGTATGTATAAATATATATATATATATATATATATGTGTGTGTGTGTGTGTGTGTGTGTGTATATATATAAATGTAGGGCAAAAGCCTCAGACATGTCCTTAGTCATGTCTGGTGGTTGGCCATTTTCATCGACATGCTGGCCACTGCGGATTAGTGATGGTGGGAGACAAGACTTTGGTCTCATCGCTAACATCAAACCAACGTAGTATGGGTGGCCTTGACTTCTATATCTTTGTTCATCATGGCATTACACAATATCTTTCATCACATTGAGTCATCCCCACTTATAAAGGTATATACCATATATATAATATATATATATATATATATATATATATATATATATATATATATATATATATATATATAAAATAGTGAGAGAGAGAGAGAGAGAGAGAGAGAGAGAGAGAGAGAGAGAGAGAGATAAAATGTCTAAGTTAGATTATTTATAAAACATAGCGAGTACTATAAGTATATGTGAATGTCGTTATTCTTCAAGAAAACTGAAAACGTCTGAATATTATAGTTATTCGAAAAGAGACTTATATAGAAGCTAAAGTAATCTGATATATTCAGGTAGCGATTCTTTATTAAGAAAAAAAAAAACACACACACACATACAAAAAGCGCAGTTGTATAAAGACATTTTATTTTTTCAGTCTGCCTGCTTTCAAGTTTCATTAAAATCACATTTTTTTGCAAAGCTGGAATAAATTTTGAAACAGAATAATGGTTTCTCGTCAAGACAATATTCAGAGTATCAAGAATAAAGCCCATGTCATATCAGTAAAGATTAATATTAATACCAGTGTTTCAGTATATAAAAAAGGCGTTAATTTACTTAAAACTAATAGGGTGTAAAATTTGAGTGAGGTCTTAACAGTGGCTTTTATGAAAGGTGATAATGATAAAAATAAACGAAGGAAAACTATTCCATTCATAATTTAGCGAAAAATTTTCGGAGAGGGAACGTTTTCGTAAAAGCTCTAATGAGGCATTCACAGACGTTTGTTTGGAGATAATCAACGTAATGGCATATTCAGCCTTTCTTATACTCCTTGAGTCAACGTAATAACTACATGTAGATACATATTTTATACAGTCCTCTTCGTTCAAGATATAGAGGCTATGCTTAGTTTCACAGGTTTTAAATCGCATTTTTCATATATTATATATAGAAATTTCTAAAGAGTAGTAATATACTCTTGATATTGATATCTTTTAAATAATGTTTCTATTCCAAATCTAACTGATTGCGATAGCCTTTCATGTATTTGTTGTAACATCTTCAGAATATATATATATATATATATATATATATATATATATATATATATATATATATATATATATATATATATATATATATATATATAATATATATATATTTATATACATATATATATCTCTATATATACATGCATACATACATATATATATATATATATATATATATATATATATATATATATATATATATATATATATATATATATATATATAAAACGGATAAAAGTATTGTCACTCAAAATGTAATTTCTTCTTTCAACTATTCTGTTTTAATGCACTTTTTAAAGTTTTCAGATAAAGGATGTTCAATTTAGCACTTTGAATAAACAATAATGCAATCCGGAGCAATTGACAGATTTTAAAGAAATATTTATTCCTGATCTATTTCACAAGAACATAAAATGTAAATAAAGGTTCTAATTCTGGAAGCACTTCTCGGTAGCGCTCTCTTGAGTAGGAGAAAGCCATAAATGGACAGAATTTTGCCAGTTATTTAACACAATAATTGCACCCTATTCATAAGCTCATCACATCTCCTCTGGGAACGACTTAAAGCGCTTAATTGGTCAATTATAATCACAGTGAGAAAGTTTTTTGTTCCTTTTTGTGACAAAATATATAAGTTCTTCAAATATTCAAATTAAGACATATGGTTGGATGTTAAAGTCCAATAGTCATCCAAGATTACTTTCATTGTCAATTATAAGCTATATATTTGCAAATTCCCTAAAGATATCAATTGCGTTAAATTAAATAATGAGGCTTATATTGCCTATTAGGAGACCAAGTTGGAAACTTCATTTAAAGTCATTAGCTGTATCATTTATTATTATTATTATTATTATTATTATTATTATTATTATTATTATTATTATTATTATTATTATTATCATATATATATATATATATATATATATATATATATATATATATATATATATATATATATATATATATATATATATATATATATATATATATATATATATATACAGTGGAATCAAATTCATCTATCAAATAGAATTCACTATGGCCTAATACCTAAAACTTCTTCCTTCCCACCGTTATTCCGTATATTAAAGGGTTGGGTGCCTGATGTGCCCTCTGCAATACTTTCGATCAAAGGCAATCTCTTCCACTAAACCTCTTCTCTCCATGTCATCCTTCGCTTTATCTCGTTATCTAATTCTCTGCCTTCCTCTTGATCTTCTCCCCTAATAGGCTCCTCCCAAGCCCTCCTCACTTCCTCTCCACCATTTGTCCTCAACACGTACCCGCCGATCGTGACACTCTTGTCACCTCTGTAATCTTCACTATGCCTGCCATTCTTCTTACTTCATAATTTTTCAATCTTTCAAGCAATGTTATTCCCACAATCCACCTTAGCATTGTATCTCTGTTTTCTCAAGATTTGCCACCTGTTTATGTCTTAGAGCTCACGTTTCCGATCCATACATTAACACTGATCTTATTACTGTGCCATAGATCTTCACGTTCAGCTTTATTGGCATTTATCACATACCACTCCCGGTACCGCCCTCCACTTCCCCTTAGCTGGTTTATATTATGCTTAACTTCCGAAATACGCCATAATAAAAATCCGTGTATGTATAGAAGAGGTTATTCGTGTGTTACAGACACACACACACACACACACAGATTTTGTTTTATTTGAATAAGATAGGAAATGTGGTTTCATCCCTATAACGTAGGAGGGTCGTACTTCATTAGGACATTAGAAATATGCCTACACAATGATTATAGATAACAACAGAATCATTTATTTACAACGAATAAAATGGAAATATCAAATGTAATAAACTATCTGGATTTTTTTTTCTTTTTGTCCAAAGAGAGTAGATTTAAATGGTTATGAAGCCCTTGAACTTTCATATATTCACTCTGTTATTTTTCATAGGTCAGTACATTACGCTTTCGGAAAAGTAAATATGATTTTAGGTAATTGCTTTGACAGTATATTATTCATTTTAAAAGAAACGAAATCTCTTATAGGTTAATGACTGAAAAAAATAATGCTGTTATTCATTATTAACGGGTCCATAGGCCCAGAACAAACAGAATTTTACATTGAATTGTTTAAAGGGGAATTATCCGCTAAGTAAACACATCCTAAACGGTCTCTCCTATTCATGACTAAGAACCTAAAGTTAAAATACACCACTGCGATATCCCTGCATAGGCTCGCACTGAAGCCCTCATACTCAAAAATACACAAGCACGCTGACAAACACCACCATGCTCGTTAATTGTTGTTTGAACTATATAGCTCATGTCCCATACCCTAGATTTTTTCTTTGAATATCTCTGGAGTAAATTATCATTCATCGCTTACATGGAGCAAATTATCATTCACTTCTCAGGGGGAAACTTTGAATACGGATAACTAAAGTAAACTGGATGAGTTATATATACATACATACATACATACATATATATATATATATATATATATATATATATATATATATATATATATATATATATATATATATATATATATATATATATATATACAGTATATATACCTTAACGTGATAAAATGGTTTGTATACCACCATGATCAGTAAAGCTGTTGTATAATACTGAGTCAGGAATATTCATACTATATATATATATATATATATATATATATATATATATATATATATATATATATATATATATATATATATATACATACATATATATATATATATATATATATAAATACACAGTATATATACTTTAACGTGATAAAATGGTTTGTATACCACCATGATCAGTAAAGCTGTAGTATAATAATGAGTCAGGAACATTCATACTATAGATTGATTTGTTGTTTTTGATCAGACAAAGAGCTATCATCATCAATCGGCATTGGCCAGTGTAGTTATGAAAACTAGCCAAACCCCAGACACGAATAAAGAGGCCTTACGGAGAAGGTCGAGATGTACCTAAAGGCAAAGGCACACCGTGCCATATTTCCGACTTTGTGTTTCTTAAATAAAGAAAAAAAAGGTGCTACTGTAGTGTGAGGTCTACCGCCATATGTCGCCTACCCAGGTGGAGGGTGAGGTCTACCGCGTAACCAGCGTCTCAGAGCCCCGCACCTAACCGTCGAACATGTGAACTGGCCAAATACATCAAAAACGTGACCTGTCCACGTGACCTGCCCATAAAAAAGAAAGCAAATAGAGCTCCTAAATCAGTTTTTTCCCTCCGCTAAAAGAGATATCATCGATATCAGCATTCTACAGTGAACCACCAGCGATATTATGTGGATCCAGAGACAGGAGCACACACACAGGCAATTGAGCGATCGTGGTTGGACGCTAAAACGATGATTCTAAAGAGATTAATGCGAGGTGTTGGTCGTCAGCTATTCAGTCTCATCTTGATAATTTTTGCTGCAAGGTGGTGAGAAAAAATTCCAATGATCTATTTGTGTCACTCTTACAAGATATACGAAGTGTGTATCGCTAGAATAAATGTACGGAAATATATGATAACCTGTTTGATGTACGAAGAGTGTATCGCTAGAATAAATGTACGGAAATATATGATAACCTGTTTGATGTACGATGAGTGTATCGTTAGAATAAATGTACGGAAATATATGATAACCTGT
>NC_090728.1:156538585-156566085 GCF_036898095.1 Palaemon carinicauda | reverse complement strand
ATCCAGAATAGAATGTCATCCATCCCCATCCAGAGCAACAGCACTTACTGGTCAAGTACAAGAGATTGTTTATTATGGTTCGAAATATTTTGCATTAGAAAAACAAGGAGGTTCTGTTAATCATGATTCTAAAGCAACTTTTCTCACAACAGAAGCAATCAATTGAAGCAAATCTACAGTTGATAGAATCTCTAGCGAAGCCAGACGCACAAAAGAGTTGTTTGGGAAGCCATTTTTTTTATACCAAGAGATGGAAAAGGACAAATACTGTCACGATTTAGACAATTTCGATAAAGGCGTGCTACGACGAGCAATGCTTAAATTCTGCGAACTTAAAGAAGTACCAACCACTGATAAAGTGTTGCTTAAAATGAGCAAAAATATTGACTTCCCGGGTAGGCGTGAGTCTTTCAGGAAAATTATGAGAGATAGGATTTAGGTATGCAAAAGTTCATTGGCGATAGTTTTTAATTGAAAGATTCTATGTGCAGTGTTCAAGATGAAGATTTTTGGAAATAATTATTAAAATAAGAGAAGAGGGCCATTCTATTATATATCTGGACGAAACCTGGGTGAACCAAAATTACACTCTCGGAAAATGCTGGATAGATAACACAGCAGAGTGCAACAGGATTACAGTGCCGATGGAAAAAGGAGGGAGGCCCATAGTAATACATGCCGGGTCTAAAGAAGGATTTGTTCCCAATACAAAAATCACATTCAGTGGGACCCCCCCCCAAAAAAAAAAAAAAAAAAAAAAAAAAAAAAAAGAAGGACGGAGACTATCACAGTCTAATGGACAGTGTCGTATTTGAACAATGGTTCCGTAAGCAGTTGCTGCCGAGTATATCCCCATCTTCGTAATTGTAATGGGTAACGCATCCTATCATACAGCAAAATTAGATAAACCTCCTACAGCATCGAACAACAAAACTCAAATAAAAGAATGGCTCATCAAAAAAGGCCTAGCACCAAGAGACAGTATGTTAAAATGTTAACTTTTGGAAATGGTCAAGGAATATTCCCGAAATATTGATAACACCCGTGATTGAAAAAATTGCAGTTGAAAATAGTCACAAGGTTACTCGTCTTTCTCCATACTATTGCCAATATAATCCGATTGAACATATTTGGGCACAAATGAAGAACTAAGCTGCGAAAAGAAAAACAACGTCAGTATGGTAGATTTAAGAGTACTCTTAAAAGAAGCATTTCATTCGGTGACACAAGAAAATTGAACAAATGCCGTAAAACACGCCGAAAAAAATACATAGGCACGATGCAAAGCAAGATGTGGTTATCGATAAATATATTGATTCTCTAGTAATCAGTCTTGAGTTCTCTGGTGAGATGCTTGCCGAACATATATATTTCATAAGGTAAGGTTTTCATTTTTATAATGATAATGAGAACCAACTACATTTTTTTTTTTTTTCGAAATTATAATCCCAGGTTATTTGCCAGTTTCATCCTATCGTCTGAATAAGACGTTGGCAGAAGGAAGTTTGAAATCTGATTGACCTCTACATCGAGGACACAAGGGTAAATATATCAGGCAAAGATCAGTGACAAATATTTAATCCCAAAATGATTAATCTTGGAGTGTAAAATGCAGTGCTTGGTACTGCATAAGCTATCAAACTTTAACGATGGAATACGTTAACTCGTGATCTCCGTCCCGAATCCAGGGAAACAGACAGTACATAGTGTACAAGTATATATAATATATATATATATATATATATATATATATATATATATATATATATATATATATATATATATATATATATATATATAGTATACATACATAATGTGTGTGTGCTTGCAGGAAAAAAAACAATAAGTAAGCTATTAATATATAGATGATCTTATGCCAGCAAGTACAATTGTAAAGAAATGTTGAGTGAAAATAGAATACTCAACCCTGTATACCTGTTAATCTCTTAATGGCTCTATTCTTGTATTCAAAGGTTTTCAACGTGTCCCTAAAGAGTGACTCCTTCAAGGAAAAATGAACTAAATGTTTACGCTCGGTCACGATACGTTCCGGCAAAGAGCTCTTCTCAGAGGCCACCGAATGGGTTGAATAAAGTATAAAAACCTGAATAAACAAGGAATTGGAGACCAGTCAAATAAGCTTACTTACAGTATATCTCTCTTCTAGCCCGGTTTATGCCAGTCGAGTTTTTGTTTTAATCCATAGCATATGCTCGAATCCTGCTCAGTGTTGGAGCAATTATCTTTTGGATATTTAGAGAATTACCATTAATAAGCAACAGTATATAAAATAAGAATTACCTCGTTATTCAAAATATTCGTATATAAGCTTTTTTATCTTTTTAGTGTATTATATTTGTATTCTAATTTTACATCGTTTACGCTGCTTGGTTTTATGAAACATCTGGTTTATGAACTTTCATGAAGTGTAGGCCTATATCTAATGAATGTATAAAGGTTAAGTAAAGCCTGTAATGGTACTAATAAAGAAGGTGAGCATATGTATATAGATGTAACGTAAAACATATAGAAAAGTCACGTAGAAAAGTAGAATTTCTCAAAGAGCAGAGGCAGAAACGAAAAATATAGATAACTTCATGGCTACGTCGTGGAGGTAACTGATCGAAAAGAAAAAAAAAACTTTATGATTAAAGCTTATAAAAAGTAATAATATCTGTTTTCATTATGTGCGATCTTAGCTTTATTACATTTCATATTCTCGGTCATCATCTTAAAAGCCCTTTGATGGCGAAGAGATGAACGTAGGTAAATATTTTATGAGGAATTCAACTCCCTGTAATAAGAGTTGAGCGAAAGTAGGAAGAAGATGAAGTGAGAACGAACAGGGAAGTTAAACTCACATAGAGAGAGAGAGAGAGAGAGAGAGAGAGAGAGAGAGAGAGAGAGAGAGAGAGAGAGAGAGAAAAGCCTGAACTATACAAAGCAGTATGTATTTCTTCAACAGTTATTGTTAAGTGTCCCGTGCAACCAAAATATGAATGATTGTATAGGCATTTTGAGGGGAGGGGCAAATATAGAATGATATGTAAGTATCGCAGCAGATGCCGCTTGGTTTAAAAGAAGTCATGGACATGTTTTTCATTTCACTTCTTTGTTATTGCAAAGTACAGTATCTGGTTGAAGAACCATAACAATAACCCTATCGTTTCCTTGATGGCAATCCAGGCATTGTCCCTTTAGCTGCTAAATGTCCGTCTCCGGAGTGTTTAAAGGCCAACCGTCCGAATTTCTCCTGGGGGCAATATTGTAAATCTCTTTTTGACCTGTCTGGGGATTATCTCGTCTTTTGTCTTACCGGACTTCGCGCCTACTTGTTTTTGTAAATTTTATGGTTGTAAAAGCTTAACCTTTTGTTGATATATATATATATATATATATATATATATATATATATATATATATATATATACATATATATATATATATATATATATATATATATATATATATATATATATATATATATGTATATATATATATATATATATATATATATATATATATATATATATATATATATATATATACTCATACATATATATATACAGTATATATATATACATATATATATATATATATATATATATATATATATATATATATACTCATACATACATATATATACAGTATATATATATATATATATATATATATATATATATATATATATATATATATGAATATATATATATATATATATATATATATATATATATATATATATATATATATATATATATATATATATATATATATATATGTATATATGAGAGAGAACATTATCGACATTTCAAAAGGATGAAGATAGGACGTGTCATGAATAATATATATATATATATATATATATATATATATATATATATATATATATATATATATATATATATATATATATATATATTTATGTATATATCGGTTCAAGAAAGGGAATTATCTGCAGCTACTTAATTTATATATGTGTATTAGTCAGTCGTTTCTTTCCATTAAAATTTTTATCGTCAAAATACAAGATACTTTTGCTTGTTTATCATAATCGACAGAAAAAAAATAGTTTTTTTTTTTTTTTTAATATTCTGCATTAGGGTTTGTCAAAACTAATATATCATTTGGGTCATGTATTTCATCTTGATCATAATTCGGAATAAACCCGGTTTTTGGTACCTGAATAGAGGACAATTTAGTGACAACCGTTCCCAGTAAGGGGTTTGTTCCCGGTCAAGGACAAGGAGGTTTAGTCCAGTCAAAGGGCGTTTCCACGTGTATGCCCTAACGTCGGATTAATATCTGAGAAACGCTTTAAAATTATCTGCCACTTTTTTTTTTTTTTTTTTTTTTTTCTTTTTTTTTTTTTTTTTTTTTTATATTGTTAGAAGCTAGAAATTTAGCAAGGCAATAATATGATCAGAAACAAATTATTTATGTATTGTATACCTTTTCCTGGCTTCATATACCAAGTAACGGTAGTGGGAATACTTAATTTGGCATCGGCGGTTTCTGCCCAAGCCCTAACCATCTTGCCATCAAGGAATCGAAAGAGTAATAATTAGATTTACGAATAACCCTAACATTTGATATTTTGAAACTTCTTCATAACCATGATCGGAATATTATTCTGAAGAATCATATTGCACCTGTAAGTGTCTTTTTTCAACATTTTTATGTGTAATTTGAACTCCATTTTTCTTTAAAGCCATTTAGAAAATTCTTTTAATTCATCAGATTGACTTTTAAAATTTAAACCACTTACGAATAAGCGTCGTCTTTTATCATAAACAATTAAAAAAAAAATATGAAGTGAGCATTCTCTCTCTCTCTCTCTCTCTCTCTCTCTCTCTCTCTCTCTCTCTCTCTCTCTCTCTCTCTCTCTCTCTCTCTCTCTATTCCTTTATTCTATCCTTTTAATAAAGGTATGGAATTAATAGTAACAATTTTGTTGCTATATTACAAAAATTTCGTACATTGATTTTTGTACTTTACTGATCTATCCATCACTGATGTGAACAGGCATTTCCCTAGTTATGCAAATCATGATCGAAACATATAAACAATAAATAGAAAATAGAGTTTCTAGGAAAAAAAATCAGAAATAGTTTAACAAAAATATACACTCTCATACAATGTACAAGAACAATAGATCTATTCAAGAAAGACAACCTATAAAATGGGTACCGACACTAAAAAGCGAGGGACAAAAGTTTCAGTTTGTAACAAGGCTACATTTTTATGGGTTTCTTGAGGTTACTGAAAGGTTTCCTAAGATATTGGTTGTTTTCTGTCTGCATATGAGCTTTCTGGGTAACAACTGATCACATCAGAACAGTTTTTGAACACGCAAGAAATCTTCCTGGAAGAATACATTGGTATCTCTGGTTTGCCATTCCTAGTCTCCCGTGGTTGACCGTAGTTGAGAAATGGTCAAAAAGTGACCGTAGTTTGGTGTTTTGACATGTCCAAAAACCGACAGAACTGCGATCATGGTCCTTGTGGTTGCATTCGATTGTTCCAGGTCAAACTCTGTAAAATAAGCACTTCAGATCAAGTGGGTAGATGCAGTTTGAAGGTATGATGCTCGGCTATAAAGCGTATAGGTAGGGCGTACACATCGAAGATCAAACAAGATAACATCGAACAAAGAGCGTTCAAAGAAAATGACAAGGGGTCACAGGGATTTCGCCTGTAACCAGTCGGGCATGGTCACCGGCGATTTTTCCAGATCGTTCTGGTTGTAATTACTCATTGAGCCTTATATATCAAAGACTCTTCAGTGCATGTAGTTTTATGCAAAGAATAAAGTTTTTCGCCTACTTTACTGTAGGCACGAAATGACACTGGTTTTAAAATACTTTTAGAATTTTATTGTATATCAGAAATGGAGAGTTTATTACCAAACTGCTGCAATGCTACTTGATAGCGGTTACTGCTTCCAAGGTTGCATTCTTACGGGCAATTCTCTATTTACAATAATCTATCTTTATAATCTGATCTACATTTATTGATCATCTACTGTAGATAATTCTAACATTAAAATAACCGCTAATCAATAATTTTTTTGGCTATTGAAATCAATATTCTAATATTATTCATGGAATATTTAACATTCATAAATCAGCTTCACTTGCCGCATAGTTCTGCGTAATTAATTATACAATCAATTTCTTTGATCCAAATATTCTAGAAAAAAATGTTAAGGGTTTTATATATCGTTTTTAACTGTTAGCATTTTAAAAACTGTTTTGATTGAACGAGTTACGTCGATAAATAGTACAATTGGAATACGAATGTTATAATATTCATTCCAACGTCTGTCAATAACACTGAAACTGAAGGTTATCTCTGTTTTTCTTGGAAGTGTGAGACTAAGGTCGGTTAGTGATAGACAAACCAACCAATTAATTTTTGCCAATCATTTCCAGTTATTACAGACACTCTTTTTAATTATATTTAATCACAAACATTCATTAGTGGGATTGCAGGGGCTACTGAAAAGAATAAAAAGAGTCCATTAGAAAAAATTATTTCTGGGAATGATTTATCAAAAATAGTATCACGAATCTTCATTTTTAATGAATTTGAGTTCTCAACTGGACTACAGAATTGTTTCTGATTAAGGAATCGGGTTATATGTAACAGAGAGAGAGAGAGAGGAGAGAGAGGAGAGAGAGAGAGAGAGAGAGAGAGAGAGAGAGAGGAGAGGAGAGAGAGAGAGAGAGAGAGAGAGAGAGAATTCTTCAAATGACTAAATTTATAGGTGCTATTAATTGGAGTCCCCATTACTGCATTTACTCGATTTCTTGAGCTTTACATCTTCCATAATGAACTTGGTTCGCTTCTAACGAGAACGCCTTTTGGAATTATACTTAGAAAATCTTTATAAGGTTAAACTCTCAATAGTATTAACTATGATAAAGTAATTATTGAGTAATTTTCATTGATCAATAAATAAGGATTATAAATATTCATTAAACGCCAGTGGCAATTTTCCAATTTAGTTTCAGTTTAAAACTTGAAATACAAAGCTTATATGTAAAGAATTAATATAATATGATAAAGGTATTGGTATCTGAACGTAGATAAAGGAAACACCCTTTACTGGAGTTTGACTAAGTGCATAGTCGAGGGCGGGATGTAATCAAACCTACATGAATCTGTTTGATAACTTTCTTTTAGTCACGACTTGTCTTTAAATTTCTTCAAGGATGGATTATTATAATTTCATGATATTTGTATTTTCCAATAATTTAAAGATTAGATCATTTTACCTCCCCAATGAAGTTGGAAGGAGGTTATGTTTTTGGTCTTGTTTATCAGTTTGTTTGTGAACAATTTGCTGGCCACAATTTTACTCATAGAGTAGTGAAACTTTCACGGATTATTTGTTAGTCTGAAACGTGAAAGTGATTCAAGTTTGAAAGTACTAGGTAAAAGGTTAAGGTTAAGTTTGAGTAATAGGTCGACTGAATTGACCCTAGGGCAAGCTGGTTTCGAGAAATAAGCTGCCGTGTTATAACTTTGTCAGGTTTCTCATTAAAGTTCTCGAATGAAACATGGTCTTTTCCTAGTATTGGATGCATAGTTTTCTTTTTGGGAAAGTAATTAGTAAGGAAAGTTCACCGCGAATATTTCATTACCTAATAAACGAAAGTTTTTAATGTCATTGTTGGTGGAGGATTACCATTTTGTACGATTTATAACTGGCATCTGCTGATTTACTGAAAAACATAGAATAGGAACAGATGAGTAAATAAGATTTATAAAATATGATATGTTAGTGGATTTGAATTAACCTATTTTTCAAAAATATTGTTATATAACATTAAAGGTTAGTAGGTTTAAGAAAAGGAATATCACTTCAAAAATACAAAAGCTTATCGGGAACAAGATGATTAAGAGCAGCTGAAAATTTGCCGGGGGAAAAAAAAAAAACACGGTAAAAATCCTGGAATAATTGTTGCCAGGCTTTTACCGTTATAAAAATGGATATATTGACGTAAAGGAGTGATATTACGATCCCCAACCCATAAACGATAATAGCAAGGAATGGTAAAATTACGGTCCCTTGTATTTAATGAAATGTGGCTGAGAACAGTATATTTATATGGAGCATTCCGATTAAAAGTACGGTTATATTAACAATGTATGCTTTCAAGCAAAGACAAGTTGCAACCAGTCCATAAATAAACTGAGTTCTGGAATATAACCTTATTAAAATATTCGCCAAAATACTGTTTTTTTATCCAATGAAGGAAAAATCTTAGATGTGAATTCCAGATTAAAAAAAAAAACCACTTTTACTGCAATCAGAACTGATTAGCAAGTTGAATATGAACGATGACATTGCATTTTATCAGTTTTAATGATTCCAGTTACTGGGTGGAGATATCAAAAGGTAATTTGTCAAGTAAAATCATATGTAACTGTTTTGTTGGAATTTGTATATTCCCAAATTTATTGGAAAATGATGAATTAAAAAAGAAATACCTTTAATTGCAGAATCATATTAGATCAGTTTTATCTAGAGGAGAAGAAGTTTTATTACAAAAAAGCATTGGTCTCATAATATGGCAATTGTAAGCCCTGTTTTATTTTATGAGCAAATATTAGTAGATATAATAGATAAGTAAATATTAACTTTTTTTTTTTTTTTAATTTGCCTTGCTCTTGTTATGTTTTTTTTTAGCTCAGCCAACCCCCAAGTTGGTAATCAGACATTGACACACATACACACACACACACCCATATATATATATATATATATATATATATATATATATATATATATATATATATATATATATATATATATATATATATATATATATATATATCACTAGGCATATTCCTTTCAATGAATCCATCTTTATTATTATTATTTTATTATTATTATTATTATTATTATTATTATTATTATTATTACTACTACTTGGTAAGCTACAACCCTAGTTGGAAAAGCAGGATGCTATAATCCCAAGGGCCCCAACAGGGAAAATAGCCTATTGAGGAAAGGAAAAGAGGAAAATAAAATATTTCAAGAACAGTAGCAACAGTAAGATAAATATCTCCTATATAAATTATAATAAAAACTTGACAAAACAAGAGGAAGAGAATTAAGATAGTATAGTGTGCTCAATTGTACCCTTAAGAAAAAGAACTTAAAGCCAAGACAGTGGAAGCTCATGATACAGAGGCTATGGCACTACGCAAGACTAGAGAACAATGGTTTGATTTTGGAGTGTCGTTCTCCTAGAAGAGCTGCTTACCATAGCTAAAGAGTGTCTTCTACCTTTACCAAGAGTAAAGTAGCCACTGAACAATTACAGTGCAGTAACCCCTTTAGTGTAATTGTTTGGTAATTTGCGTTGTCAGGTGTATGAGAACAGAGGAGGCTATGTAAAGAATAGGTCAGACTATTCAGTGTGTATGTGTGTGTAGGCAAAGGGAAAGTGAACCGTAACCAGAGAGAAGGATCCAATATATTACTGTCTGTCAGTTAAAAGATTCCATACTTCTCTAGTGGTAGTATCTCAACGGGTGGCTGGTGCCCTAGCCAACCTACTATCTATAAAATTTATTTCAACTTCCACATTTAAAAAAATACCGCAATTTTGTAGAATTCGAAATGTACAGGATTTTGTTCGTTTTGTCAATATACACAACTAAACCTAAAGAAAATTATTCAATTACGGATCTTTTAATTCCTATAAAAGCAATGATGCCTGAGTCGTAAGAGTTAATTGGATTTCCCGCTGCATATATATTGCCAGTTGTATTGGCATAAATGAACGTTGCGGAATCCTTCTTTCATATCTCGTTTGTAGTTTTTAGAGCATCTAGTCTTCGTTATTGAACGTAACTTCGTAATTTTTATACGTTAATATTTTTTTTTTTTTTTTTTTTTTTTTTTTTGAGGACAGGTGGTTGTCTCGGTATACATGTTTTTCTTTCTGCGATAGCCTTGTGGCGGATGTTTTCATTTAAATTATTAAGAAAAATCATATGAAGAACGAAATCTTCGATTTTATTTGATTAATTTTGCTCTTAGAATAATCCCCCACTGTATCTCCATTTAAAGGCTTTATATTTAATCTTTCCTTACTTTGCGCTGCCTTTGCCCTAGAAGAAGAAAATAGATTTCTAAAAACCATACTTATGTGAAAGGTTTCCTGAAATATAAAACATATAGGAACATAATTTCAAATTGTATATTTAGGATTTCGATCAAGGTAATAAAAGAGCTGAAAAAGGACTGATATGGGAAGGAGAGTTTGAGTTTAAACAAGGAATAAAGTTTGCTGATCTACAACTAATGTATTTATGATGAAAATATGCGAGGAGTTGGAAAGTAAAGGTGCATAGTTGTTTACGGAATACATAGACGTACGGGAAGGTTATGGTAGAATAAATGGGCAACAGAGATTTTCTTAAAAATGTATAGTATTTGCATTAATTGTCGAGACTTGTTAAGAATTTTATGACGTTAATAAAATCTAATTTAGAATATACATATATGTAAGAATGATAGGTTTGTTGTAAAAGTTTTGTCTTCGTGGGTGCTTAATTCATTTATGGATTGAATTAACACAGATAGAGAGAGAGAGAGAGAGAGAGAGAGAGAGAGAGAGAGAGAGAGAGAGAGAGAGAGAGAGAGAGAGAGAGAGATGTATACCAGGTATTTTCACGAATTCAGGTTTTGGTTCAAAATTAGCAGTTTTTGCCTCCTGCTCATTGGGTGGTGACGTCACATAAGAGTGGGTTGTATTAAGCGTAAGTTTCAAAAATTTTAATTTCACTTTACAGAGAATGTCAAATTAGTTAATAACTCTTGGTTAGGAGAGATATGTAGGGAGAATGGTACCGTCTTGTAATGTTATGAAAAATGCAAATGATGGATTAAACTATTTGTCAGCTACCAGAGAAATAAATCACTGAAGCCAGGAAAAAAAGTTTGAAAGAACTTACTATGTTAATCAGTAGATTTGTAAATTCACCAAAAGATTTCGTGTATCACTTTGTCAAAGTAATGTGATTTTCAGAATGACGGTCTTAAATAGAGTGCTCAGGGACTTGAATGTAAAATAAAGAATAGTCTACATATTTCTTCCCTTGTTCTCCACCAGTAATTGCTAATAATTGTGTATAAATGTATAGTAAATAAAGGATTCTGCCTTCATGCTGAGGTATATATATATATATATATATATATATATATATATATATATATATATATATATATATATATATATATGTGTGTGTGTGTGTGTATATATATATATATATATATATATATATATATATATATATATATATATATATATATAATATACACACACACGCATATATATATATATATATATATATATATATATATATATATATATATATATATATATATATATATATATGTATGTCTTTATATTGGAAGTATCAGACAGTTGGGACTAGGATGCAGAGACCATAGTCGTGAGTCTCTTGGAGACGGTACCGGTAAGATAAATTGATTGACATTGATAAAAGATCAAACCAAATATTTCCATTAGAACTGCTCCCATAAGATAACTTGGATTCTCCTTCCAATAGTGAGAGATTCAAGTTAAAATAACACTCACCAAACTACCGTTACTGCCCCTGGACTATAATTTACCGGTGGAAGCAATAATTGATCTGATAACCAAACTAAAGTTACAAGCTATTACCAAATATATTGGAATAATGATATATAACCTACCGATGCTCATAAAGAAGGGACTTATACATAGGAGTCGAAATGTTGGAAAAAAACAATGTAAAATGTCTTGTAAACATCAACCCTTTAAATCAGGAACGATGGATCTACCTTAGGGTACTATTAAAGTTTTTTTCTACAATACATTTAGCAGCTAACTTGGCATAAAGTCAACTGGAGTTACACTTATATTTATGTACGAAAGCTTACTAACGTCACCTACTTTGTGCAAAGAGGTGGGGATGCAAATACCTAGTACTGCATACATCTCTTTACCTTAAATGGAATGATCGTTAACGACAGCTAGTGTGGGTTTATCATTGTTGAAAAAGAAAATGAAATTTAATATGAACCCGAACTGGTTTGAGAGAGAGAGAGAGAGAGAGAGAGAGAGAGAGAGAGAGAGAGAGAGAGAGAGAGAGAGAGAGATACTGTGATATCAAAGAATTTGCAATTAACAAGTATTGACAAGGAGGCTTCACCCGATTGCGAAAGTTATGAAAATTAGATTTGGTTCTGCCCAGTAATTTCGTTATGATAAAAAATCAACTCTTCCAATCAGTCATTATTTTTCCACTTATGGATCGTGAAGAATAGGCAAACAAGCACACATAGTTACTTATAAAGTTATCAAGTACTCACTCACGTATGCGCATATATATATATATATATATATATATATATATATATATATATATATATATATATATACACACGCATACACACATATGTATATATAATGTACATGCATATGCATATATAAATCTCTGCATAAATAAATTTATTTAAAAAATCAAATGGAATTTCTTAGAAAAATTAAAAGAGCTTTGTGGACATCATTAATGAAAATTAAAGGTATAGCTTATACTCATTATGCCAATGTTAATGTATAGTAGATAAGCCACTCTGTGTAATAACCATTAATCTCCCTCCGGAACCTTAATTAGTACGGGTGAGACATACCGCCTCTTTGTGAGGTAGTCAGGCGTGTCGTCGGAAGGTACTAAGAGGTGTCAATCTCCGTTACTTTCTAGTTAATTTAAGCCTCTGCATTGCTATTATGTTGAGCAGGGAGTCAAGGACATGAGGCGAATAGTTATTAGGTATAGCTTTGTCTTTTCGTGATTACTACTACTACTACTACCACCACTGCTGCTACTAATGCTATTGATAAAATCTTTCTTTGATAGAAGGTATGTGTGGATGATAATGAAAAAAGTTAAAATCATATAGTTTAATCTTTTATAGATCTATGATTTGAGTATTGTATGAGAAAAACATTGATATTATTAAAAACGTAGATGAAAGTAGAAATTGGAGCAAGAATATGATGTACTTGCAAATAATGTTATTTCTTGCTTGTATCACTATTGGTGTACCACACGTGTTTCATACACGCTCGTACATTGTAACAGGTTTCCATTTTTATCTTATCATTCGCTCTTCCCTGCAATGGTAATAGACTAACCTACGTAAGCATGCTAGCTCGTTCTATTGTTTTTGAATTTTGTGACGTTCTTCCTAGCAAGTCCGTGTATATAAACTCCACGATTGTTTAGTAAAGTTAGTTGCATTCACCTCGCTTCTCAGTTACAACCTCAAGGATACCCTGGGACTTGCGAGCAAGTACGTCACAAAAAATCAAACATAATAGAACATGAGCTAGATCCTTACACAGGTTGGTCTATTAACAGTGCAGGGAAGAACGAATTGTAAGATAAAAAGGAACGGGGGGGGGGGGGGGTTTACAATATATTAGCGTATATGAAACACGTGCGGTACATTGATACAATTTTTTTAAGGCAGGAATTTCGAATAAAAAAAAAGAAGCTGGGTTGGAACGTTGTTTAAAGAGTTGTTATTATTTATTTTAAATAATGATACAGCGGATTATTTTATAAATAAAAATATAAAACAAAGTTATTATTTCATCCTCATAATAAATTCTTGGATAGGAAAAGTCACCAGCATACAGCCCGACACTGCTCATCTTCTCAGGAGAGATTAAAGCTCAGATAAAAAGGATACGGAAAATTGTTATATTTCTATATTCAATTTAAATAAAGTATTATATGACGGAGCTGAAAAAATACAGATTGTTAATTTTTTACTATTCATAACGTTTCCATAGTAAAGATAAGTTATTCACCGTTAGGAAATGGAAAAGTCATAAAATTTTAATATTCTTTTTCATATATCATTCTACCTTGCTTATTATATAAATTAAAATTGGGATATGTTTTATAATTAGCATTAATTTTATATGTACATTAGATAACGTTATGTGCTTGAAAAATCATTAAGTTGAAACACTTTTTATTCTGATGATAGTCATCCAGTCGTTGCCCTCTTATGCCAAATGCGCTCTTAAAATCGTTCAGTGGGGGACAGTTGATAATAACCAAGGTGTTTTTTTTTTTTTTTTTTTGGGGGGGGGGGGGGGTGGAGGTTGAGTGTTGGATAGATTTTCAGGGAGACTTTTAAAACAAAATATTTTGGAGCGCCTATTGAACATAGAAATCGTGATATTTTTGAGAGCCTATTGAACATAGAAATCGTAATATTTTGGAGCGCCTATTGAATATAGAAATCATGTTTTTTTGGGTTATATAATGTCATGGACAGTTAAATGTAGAGATAGAGAGAAAAAAGTGGGGAGCCACTGGGGAAAGAAGACGCAAAGAATAGAAGTATTTTGAAAAAAGATGATTTGAACAGCAGACCCTACAATACAGTGGGATTAATAAGGTCGAAAGAAGAAAAAGTAGAATAATGTTTTTACGCATAACGTGGTAATTCATTTTGAGAAGGTATTACCTAGTAATGGACGGAAAATTTATTTTCTTTTAGTAATAATAGAATGTGTGCCAAACGATATGAGAAAGAGGAAAATGTTATCCCATATTATCAATATTTTAAAAATAGTTTTTGCATATTCAAATTTTGGAATGGGGTCTGTGTTTACTGTCTTCAAATTTAGTGTTTTCATATTTGTAATTATATATTATATAGTACAGTGTTACTTCTATTGTAATGTGTAATACCCCAAAAATGTAAACCAGTAAGATTTGTGTATGTTTTTTTCTTTTAGCCAGATAGTTTATGAATTTCAACGAAGCTAATATATCGCAAAAACAAAATCTAAAGACTTGAAATATAACTTAAAATGTCCTAGAAAAGGGTAACATGCACTTGCTTGATACTAAATACGACACTTCTTCGTATAAACATTATTATAAGATGCCAGACAACATATTTTGCCAATTGATATACAAACACTAATTAGGAATGCACTAACATGAATGTATCTAACTTCAGTTCTTTGTCCATTTGATAAAATTACTTTTGTTAATGGTTAGGAAACATCAATATTTCTTTACAATTCTGCCTAAACACTAAAACTGAGGTACATATATAATCTTGCGATTATTGGTATATGTTTCAAAGTTCTTATAATTTTTTTTATGTATGTTGACTTATTTTTTGTAATGTTTATAACAAACCAAAACAGAATAATAAAAAAGACTTCCCACTACCGCCATAATTTAACAAAGGATAAATTCTAAATAGAAATAAATACTATTTTCTCTTTTTCCTGTATGTGCATTTTTGGGGGAATCGTCAAAATAAAATCATTTATTCTCACAGCCAAATACATTATCCACAATATTTAATATTTTTCCTGCTTAAGAGAGAGAGAGAGAGAGAGAGAGAGAGAGAGAGAGAGAGAGAGAGAGAGAGAGAGAGAGAGAGAGATTTATAATTTTAATCTTAACGTTGAATAAATTATATTGGCTTTACTTCATCGGTATACCTTTTTCCTTCATATATCAAAAAAGGTTATCGGTTCGATAAAAAGGAAACGGGGTTTCCTGTGCTTCGTTTATAGCAAATTGATAATGAAATTGTTATTTAGATTGTATGGAATTCCATGATGTGACAGCGCATTTTTGTAGATGTAGAGATTACAAATGTGCTATATTGCGGTAAAAAAAAAGCATAGGTAAATCCAAGAACGTAGTACACGATATAGAGTTGAGCAGCTCTTTCACATCGGTGATTTCAATACGTATGTTTGGTAAATCTTTGATTTTTTTTTTAAATAATTAGCAAACTTCTGATTGTGTTACAGAAGAGCTATGGGTATGCGCCCTCTTTTGAGATTAAATTACGAGAATTAAGCTAATAAACTAGCAAAGATGAAAAAAAAGAGAAAAAAAAGATGAAACAACACTCTAACTAAGCTGGATCAGCATACTTAGTTTATAAGTTGGTTTGATAACATAATAAAACTCATAACTATAATTATCTTATAAAGAAAGGAGGAACCTTATTGGTATACGAAATGCTACTCAACTGATGTAATACAACTGGCAGGCATTACTTTAAAACGTTGGTCATGAAAATGTATTAATTGATCAGTTGGAATTGAAATTTTTTTCCTCTGCACTCTTATACAAATATCACAGGCACATTTTAGTTATAATATTCAATATTTAGTACACGTGGTTACAATGTAAACATTGTTCACAAAGTTTTGTTAACGAAAGCTCCTGCACACAGACTTGTTAGGTATCTCATTAAATTCAATAACAAGATCGATTGAATAATAATTACTTTATATTGATATATTAAATGAAGAGTTACTCATAGCTAATAACTTGAACGACCAACTTCTTATCACTAGTTGTATGCACAGCTTACAAAACTAGGATATGGAACATTACATTCGTTTAGATAATTAAAATTATGTCAAACATTAAGCTTACACCTTAAGATATGCAAATTTAGATCCCCTTTCAATTTAGGCAATATAAAATTACCTCTATATTGAGAATTATATGATAAATGAAAGGGAATTATATAATAATAATAAATAGAAGATTTAAGAGACTCCTCTCGCTGAAAGTGAAGATGAATGTTATATATAATTTTCCGCTTAAAGGCACGAAGCCATATGTTGGTTTGAGAAGTATTAAAAAACAAATCTATATTTGGTAGGAAAATGAATATGCAAGAGATGAATAACAGTAACTACACGATATTTTTTGTCATATGAGAAGTAGAAATCAGCAATGGTATTTCATTGATTTTATCTTCGTGTACGTAAACGGAAGGTGGTATGCACTGCTGTTGATTCTAAAGTTATGCGAGGATATGGAATCCCAACACTCATCATAATATAAACAAAATAGAAGAGGAGTCAACCAGGCGGGGGTGGGGGGGGGGGGGCAGGAGTCGTATTGCTGTTTACACTAGTTCCATCAAGAACTCTCATGATTTAGCCTAAACTTAACAGGACACATATTGAAAGAAAAGATAAAGTAAATGTACATTGAAATGAACGTTTTATAGATAAAGAGCTTATGATATTAGAAAGAAACTGAAAGTAATAATTTTTTCTTGGTTAATATACATCATTAATGTCTTTGAGCATTAGCCGTATTCCCTTTCGAAAGTTTTCATAGAAATGTTCATAGAGGAGTATTACACACACGCACATACACACATATTATACATATACATATATATATATATATATATATATATATATATATATATATATATATATATATATGCATATATATTAAAAATCAGACTAGTAGTGTAGTATTAAATGATCAAATAAAATATGGCATAAACATTTTAATACTTTAATCTAAAGCACAATATCCAATAAAGGCAGAATGCATTTTCCACTGACAAAATTTTTCACTCGGTGTAAATTTGGAAATTGCTTTTCTAGAATGAAAAACGTATAATAACTTGATAATATATCGAGTAAAAATTGCCATGGGGTATATTCGGAAACGTTAATGAAAATGCCGTTAGGTTAATAGATTTGGAATTCGATTGAATTTCATAAATACGCTTTAGAAATTTCTAAAAATATTGGAAAAAAATTGTTATGCTGTTATATTACAGTCTGTTTTTATATCATGAATCGGTTTAAATGAAGTGGAAACATACACGAGAAACTCCCTACCCAAATCAAGTAAAGATTTTTTTATAACTATTGAAAAAAAAGTATTAAGAAGGACTAATCACAGAACCCACTGCTGTAAAATCCACATGTATTTAAAAAATAAGCATTCAAATGCATTAAATGGAATTTTCAAACAAGTATATTTGATGAGAATATAGTTTGATTTTATTCATAGAATTCGTCAACCCCGCCTCTTTATACCTCCTGTTTGTGGATTTATGTTGTATCAACTTCTTAATTTGAAAAATTAAATCTAGAGTAGATCCATCTACGGTTGCGTATGTTAGTATTTCGGGAACGTTTAGTCTGTGTAATCTCTTATATTAACGAATTTCCGAATTTCTCCTTCTACCGCACTATCACTAAAACATCTTGATTCCAACCTCGGCTTCCCGTCAAGTTTCATACCCAGCATTTCACCACTTGCTGATGCCTTTTCATGTATTACACATTATTAATAGCCGATTATCAGGTATCTACATAAATAGAAAATATCCTAAATTTTTAAAGTACATTTCATCTCGCCGACTCAATAAAAAGCTTTACAAAACATTCCTATTCACTGGCTCTCTGCCCCTTGGCTCTCAAGCTATAACTTAATACGACGTATTTGGGACTGGATGATATTTCAATCTGCCAAAAGCTTTTGTCTAGATTAGAATCGAGAATATTCTATGACTTAGTCAGAAAGCAAAGTGAACATGCCTCTAGGTGACATTTCCTTATGAATGAATAAGAACCATTAAAGAGAGTATTACAGAGTAGAATGAAACTACTTGAGAATCAGGTAGTGTATGTTTGGGCAGACCATGATTGACGCTAACACTACACATTCCACCCGAATAATAATTAGGATGCAAGACGGTGTAGAGAAAGAGGCCAACCTATATGTATCAAGGTCAAGTGTCCTGAACATTGGACAAAGCTGTTTCCCGTTGCTGTCAAGTATCTAGCCAAAATTGTTGCATTTAATCATTGTTGGTTGAAAAGAAATATCAGTCTTATAAATTACCCTGCTCTCAATAACATGAAAGAAAAGAGAAGCGCTCTCACTTTTTAATTTTTCGAAAAGCCTTTATAGAGGGAACATTAGTAGGCCCTGGAACTTACGATGGTTATGAGTTGCTCATGGAAGCTCACTATCTTTTTAATTCTATAATTGATCACCTTGACTGGTTTCAAGGAACAATGGCTGATTATATATGGTAACAAGTATTCACAAAGTGATCGCACCCGATCATTGCCCAAGCAGCCACAGTCATGTGTAAACGAGGAAAAAGATAACTGAACACGAGTGTATTATAACAATCTCCTTTCAGGTCACGATGCCAATACACATCAGGGAATTGTGTTGGTGAACAGCATGCACTATAGCTAAGAGAAAAATTAATTCCTCTCGGTATCGCAGCACTGCCACTACCTCTCAATACAGATATTAGAATACTTGTGAAATAAATTTCTTCCGAGAGTATGTGTTCAGGATGTTCATATATATATACAGTATTTGCTCTTTTAAAAAATTCTTTATGAATATAATATTTTGTGCTTCAAAGAATTATTGATCTTTGTACAGATAAATACGGAAGGATAACCATCTCATTTTTAGGCAGCATGAATCTGTCATCCACACATAGCTCTATCTTAGTACAGGAATGGTTCAGGTTTTAGGGGTTACATCATTTCAAATTGAGGAATAGTATCTAAAAGCTGCATATAAAATATAGCACAGATATATGAAACTAAACCTATTGTTCCTAGAGCAGTTTAGATGTTTAAAGGTTGGCATGAATACCAAAGACAAGGACGGCGATGTTGACAATAAATGAACATATTGTTGAATTTTTATAGTAACGTTGTTTTTCATAAACAGGTATTTGCCTCTTGTAACTTTTAGCATTCATATGTTCATTATTGAAATCCTCTGTCTATGTTTAATCATATACAGATTTTTATATAAGAACCAATAACCCACAGGATCTGTTTGACATGGTTTTATTCAACCTGAATGTTAATGGCCCCAGATGGTCGTCTCTCGTTATGAGTGCTAAAAGTAAAGTGACTGGTGTTCCCTTGTTCTTGGATTTTTATTTCGATATATTTATTGTGTTTGTCAACTGTCTTAGATATAATTTTTGGTTTATTGTTTGCCAAGTTCAAGTGCTCTAAGATATTTTTAGTTGATTCTTAGTACAAATATCTAAATGGAGTTAATCAATTGTTTGAATTATTTTCATTCTACGTGCTGTCATTGAATATAAGATCTTTCTCTGAATGAAAGGAGTGTGTGGAATATTATCAAGGAAGGAAAAGGATTGAATATGAGAGCTTGCAAGAAACGAGTTTTTTGAGTTAAGAAGCTACAAGTTAAACTATTTGTTTAAAATCTCCACTAATTGTACGCTGATTTGGCAGTCTACGGTTGTGAATTTTGAGTTATCAGATTCAGTAAATCGACATATCTATGCAGTATTGGGAAAAACAATTAGCGTCAGTTTGAGATACTGATTGTTACCCAGATAATAGAAAGTATTTTATTATACATATGTATGAACGAACATCCCTCCGATGTTAGTATAGACTTAGTTTCAACGGAAGTATATTTTGAATTTTGTTATTTGCTAGAAGCATTAAAGACAACATCATAGGTCTTACATTTTACGTTGAGTCACATTGGAAAAATATTTTCAACCTTCATTTTTCTTTTGATTATTAGAAGTGAAGAAGCGAAGACAAAAAAAAAAAAAAAAAAAAAAAAAAAAAATGATTGGCTATCAGTGACTATCTTCCAAAGAAATTCGCTCATAATTCCTTATATAGACTTCATCTCATATCCGTTTGACAAAAGTTCTTCAGACTTGATTTTGTAGCTAAAACGGAGCCCTGCCTCTATTAAGAAAGTTTGTGAAGTCTGTCGAAGTTCTGTATCCGAGGGAAAAAGTAAGTGAAATCAGGACGATATCTGAGAAATCGAAGGAGATAATCGTCCGAGAAAATAGCCTTTAAGGAGAGGATATATAAGGTCTTTCTAGAAAAGATCTAAAATATTTGACAAAAAAGTTGTTGTCGTTGATGTTGATGCAAAAAATAATTCAAAAGTTTTAAACATATGCTGTTATCAAATTATATCTCTAGTTTAATTTTAGGCAATTATTCTATCTTTTGATATGAAACAAATATAATAGAATAAATTTTCGGAGATAAATATGAATTCGAACACTATTTCACCTAGAACTTGATATAGTCAAGAAAAATCCACTTATAGGAATGACGATGTCGCAAATAATTGGCTCAAAGAAATGTAATGAATCTATAAGAGAGACTACCCAAGTGCCATATGTGGATGAGTTCATGGTGATGTAGATTGTTTGGCCATGTTCTTCACACCCCTCAAGAGAGATTAGTGAAACAAATATTTAACTAGGCTCCACAAGGTACTAGAAGAGTTGGAAGACCCCGGTGTACATAACTAAGTTCTATGAATCGTCAAGTTGGAGACGATGAATGGAGAAGTATTGAATTAAAACTCAAGACTAACCAAATCTAATCGAGGCCCTTTGCGTCAATAGGCGCAGGAGAGAATGATGGTTATGATGAATTCTATTTCTCCACGAGACAGTGTAATTCGTAAATTTGAGTATATTTCTGCTTCACAAAAGTACCGTGTAAGGAAAATTAGAAGTGTGGGTTTTTTTCTTTCTGTATATTTTCAGTTTTTGAAAAGATATTAACCCCGAAAAAAGAGAAGATTTCATTATCCTTGAGTTTAGAGGTCTTTCTTGAGAATTCTAGATATAATTTAAATATTTGACACGGTGTCTATGTCCAAACACGCACACACACTCAAACACAAACACACACAGACACACAAACGTACACACACACACATATATATATGTATGTGTATATATATATATATATATATATATATATATATATATATATACATATATATATATTTTCACACACACACACACACACACACACACACACATATATATATATATATATATATATATATATATATATATATATATATATATATATATATATATATATATATATATATATATATATATACACTTTTACATAAAAGTTAAGCTACCGTATATGTAAAATGTCCGCATTGATATGATAATCCAAACAAGATAAAGATTCAGCTAATTATGAAGGGTATTTTTTTTCAACTGAATACTGAATAGAGCCCCCCCCCATAAAAAAATAACAGTAATAGAATAAATACAGAAAAAAATAATTAATTAGATAAATTGCTATCGTTGGTAACCAATACAAACATATACTCAAGATTTAGGTTCTGTCATTTATGTTATATCTATATAAGCCTATAAGGGAAGGGGTTGATCTTAGGTGACACAGTTGTTATGCCAACCCAAAGGAAAAGTTGAATAAAACCATGATTCATATTAGCACTGCTAATACATTTCTCAAAAAAGCTTTCATGAATAGAGTTATTTGATGAAATTTCTTGATTTCTCAGTAGAGTATCTAATGTTCTCTGATTTTCAGAAATAGCCGTCCACTTATGATTCAAATGGTCATTAATCAATATCACTTCAACAAATATTCAAGCTTGTGTTTGGAGGGTAGTGTCTGTTTTTTATTGTACCGTTAACACATTATTGGACTCTGAGATCCTGGTTATTTTCCTCTTTAGTTTTTTTTTGTACTATACTTTACTTTCGCTAAAATTAACAAAATATACGATTTTTTTTCATCCAACTATTTTTTATATGATGTCATCCCATATTTAACTAATTCGCTTCAAGTATTGGAGTAACATTACCAGTTAACTAGAATAATTGGATAAACACCCCTTTTGACAAACTTCAGAAAAGTAGAAGGCAGCTTAGAAGTTAGACAATAAAAAGGTGAAACATTATCCAAGTCTATACCTCCATGACATAAGCGCCAGGTAGAATATACCTAATTTCTTTATTTAAATTGCTGAGCTAGTCAGCTTAGCATCAGTAAAACAGTAGTAAAACGTTATGAATTTGATAATACTTTGTTTAATGCCAAGTATATCATCCAGAATGGCTGACTTTCTCTTTGAACCTTGAGTGACAGTCGTCTCTTTTAATCACCCGAAGTATTGTTACGCCTAAATAAAAAATACAGATAGGATCAAATCCCACTTTGTGTGTTCCTGAGTCCTGATAGAAATGGTTTTCTCTGTGGCTAAAATTTATTCTTATTCAGCTGAAGCATAATTCTTGGAAGAACACATCCTTGTTTAGTCTAGTTATTTTCAGTAAAATTTGCTGTACTATTAATTTTATAAAGGTTACATGCATCCCATTTTTTAAAAGTAATAACAACTGCAATCATAATTAAACCAGACTTTGTGATTGATATGGTAATGCAACTCCTGAGAGGTACACATATACATTTGTCAACAAAACATTCATTTGAAAGAATGTTTCTGCCTAGTTTTACACAACTGTTGTCATTACAAAAACAAAATGTCCATCAAAACGTTGTTCCTTTTGAGTTTGAGATTTTGCTCAGATATTTAAAAATATGACAAGAGAGACAATTTGCTCAAAATCAATTAACAGCTTAATTCTTCCATGATCAGATATTTCATCTGGAGGACTGACATTGTTTATTATAGTTAACTTGTAGATAACTTAGGTATCTACTGAATATGTTATATGGTGATTTAAAAGTGATAACTTTGACTTCCAATAAAATTTGTAGAATACTAATGTAGAAAAAGTGGCATTGCCCAGTAACTAGTTCCTTTAATCCATGCAAAAAAGGTGTGAACGATTAGCGAAAACATGAAAAAAGCTATTTTCAAATGATATGGTAAACTATAAGCATCATTTAAGGTAGAAATAAAATCGACTTTCAATTAATCTTGTTACTTAGACAGCAGAAAAGCTGGTGAAATTCTAAGAACATAACAGCTCCCTCTCTCTCTCTCTCTCTCTCTCTCTCTCTCTCTCTCTCTCTCTCTCTCTCTCTCTCTCTCTCTCTCTCTCTCTCTCTCTCTCTCTCTCTCTCTCTATTAATAAAAATTTCAATTAAAAGACAAGGAAGATAGAAAAGGAAAATTCTTAAGAACAAAGTCAAAAATCTTCTGAAACATATATGAAACAAAGACTTAATAAGAACGAGACTCTGACTGATGTTTTATTAATCATGTGAGGTGAAGGTTAATTATGAAAAGATTATTACATGATGATATTAAAGATAGAGCGTAAAAGATGTCGGAAGAATGAAGTTAATTAGCTTTATGATTAGGAAGACTTCACAAATAATGAAAAACCTGACGACAGCATTTCGTCAATATTTAATCTATTAATTATAAACGAACTTCTTCAAAGAAGGGAGAGAGAGAGAGAGAGAGAGAGAGAGAGAGAGAGAGAGAGAGAGAGAGAGAGAGAGAGAGAGAGAAGTTGAATTCTGTATTCACTCCTTTCCTTAAAATGTTTGATCGAGTACTACATGCCTACATGTAAGAGTACTAAATAGAAAAAGTAAATGAAGTCAGTGTTACCATATATTATTCCTTAAGGGAGAGTTGACTCCAGGTGATATCCCATCTGGTTCTTTATGGGTGTTAAGAGATGGCATGCAAGCTCCGGGCCTTTCTTGAACATCACACAATGTGATCAATATGCAGTTGGTTTGCCTAGTTCATTGGGAGGATTATGACGCACATGCCTACCAGATTTTGGACTATAGGTGTAAAGTTGTGAAGTTGTATGGCTGTTACGTCTTCATTATCGTATGAACGATATAGACTACAAATTATATACACAAATTAGATATAAATATAAATATTTACATATAACCCGTTGCATTAATAAATAATTTACCATTTCTTAGATTTATAGATTTTATTAATTTTATATATAAAAAAAAAATTGAACAAAGATGATCACATGAGGGCAAAGGCGTTGGTTGGCGTTGGCATATGACGTCTAAAAAATTCAACAGCCCCCATACACGCACAGTTTTAACTGACAGGTTGCTGACCTGACCGTCCTGCCGGACATCGAGAGTACCCACACACTAATCAGTTCTCCCACACGACTAACCTCAATTGATACTCAGGCAGCACCATGACAACATCTCTTCCGCCTAATATCAGGAGACTGGGCTTCTCTGTCTAGCCGGGGTGCTGAGCTGACGTGCAAGAAAAAAAAAAAAACATCAAAAAATAAATGGTGTAAACCAAGCATCGGGAACTGTCCGTTCCTTGCGGGACGAAAGCCACAAGGTAATTTACATATGCCCAAAAAATATTCCTATTCGTTATATATATATATATATATATATATATATATATATATATATATATATATATATATATATATATATATATATATATATATATATATATATATATTTATATATATATATATATATATATATATATATATATATATATATATATATATACTGTATATATATATATATATATATATATATATATATATATATATATATATATATATATATATATTGCATTTTATTTTTATTCGCTTTACTATCGCAGACCCGATCTTCTTTTTATTTCATTATTTTAATTACTTTATACGTGTTTAAAGGACATTTATTTTTTTATTTTCCATAGAGAAATATGATACTATTATAAATAAATAAAATTTGAAATGATGTAAAAAACGAAAATTCATTGATGTTTTATTAAAGAACATATGATTATTGAACATCTGTATTAATGAGATTTTTTTTACATTCACATGCTTTACCAAACTTTTGATATCAGGTAGGACTTCAGATGTCGCTACTCACGCTAAGATGCAAATTTTTTTTTTTATGAAGTCTTGATTTACAGTAGTTTATGATTTGACGTTTCATTCTAAAACTGTTCACGTAAATAAGTACTTCAGAAAATGGAAATATAATTTCTTGCTTGCTTCAGTATCTGGATATTCTAACATCGGGAAAAACTTTTAAAATTCGAGTGGAGCTGTTTCACCTCAATCTTTGATGAAGATTGTTATCTCCTTGCAGCTCAAGTAATTCCATCTGCAAATTTTCAGGAACAGATTCAAGATCCAGTTTACGGCGAAGAAAGCATTGTAAAATAAGAATCTTGATGATTAAAGTCTTTGAATCTGTCAGAGAATTCCATCTTGAGTGACTGGAGCTCATTTGCATGGGAAGAGAAATCTGCTTGTCTTTGCAATGGATTTTATGAAGTTGATACATGACAGAACAGTGTACATGATATTTGAAAATTTCACAGGCTTTTCACATAAATTCTGTTGATGAATTTTATAGTGAAATACCATGAAGGTGATAGATTCTCTGTGCATTGAAATATGTTCTTTCAATTTTTAAACAAATCCATTTTTATATCGAACCATGGAAGGTGCACCATCTGTTGCCAAACTATGAAGTTGTCAAATGATTGATTGGATTTTTTCATTCAATTTTTCACTTCATGAAGAAATTCCTGCCTTGTTGTGGTTCCTTTAATTGATTCCAATCTAAGCATTTCTTCTACAACATTAAAATCAGAATCACCACCACACACAAACACTGCAAGCTGAGCTTTATCAGTCACACCAGTACTTTTGTCTATGGCTAAAGAAAAAGATTCGAATTTCAAGCATAACTTTACTAGATTTGATCGTATATCAGTTCCAAATTCTTCTATGCGCCTTGTCAGTTCTTTGAAATGAACTGATATTTTCAGTCTTGCTTTTTTATGGACATGGTTTCAGATAGAGCAAGCAAATTTTTTAAAATTTTTTTTTATATATAAATTCTCCCTCACTGTAGGTTTTCTATTAGCATTTTTCCTACAAAAAAAGGAACTGGTTTGCACAATATTACAATTCTTATTCTGTTTCTTAGCAAAATACGTTGTTTGTCCTATCAAGTTTTTTCTCAATTTTTCAACCTTTTCTTCTCATGGTCTACTAGAAAAAATGTGAAATGAAAGATGTTTTGTCAAGTAATGTCTTTTCAAATCATACTCCTTCAATACACTATGTACATCTTAACAAACGGGCCACACTGGTTTACCTTTCCATATCACGAAAAAAAATAATCTATCGTCCAATTATCTTGAAACACATAACCTACATCAATTACGTCTTTTCATCAACATACTTGGGGTTCAAATATTCCAAAAATTGTAATTAGGGTGCGAGGATAGAAGGAGAACTATGCTCTTCTTGGGTTGATAGAAATGGAATGAAAGACAATAGTCCTTTTTCTTAAAGATACCATCTATTTACAGCCGTGTTCAGAATACGAAAATCCCAGACGGAGTATGTACTTAAGTGGCAGGCTTCCACTGGGAGGTCAATTATTTTCCTTTAAAATAATCCTTTCAAATTCTTTTAAATTTCTTGAAGGTTAGGAGGTAATCTTTCTGCTTGTAGATTATTTGTTCGACTGAGAAAGGGGTTTTCAAGACGAAGACTGAACATTTGATAATGGAGTTGTTTTTTTAAGAAGCCTAAAGAGCTTTGCAGGCTGTATTTCTACACTTCGCGGGTCACAGGCTGCCCATGTTTGGTGCAAACAATAGTTCTGTGGCAGAAGAGTTTGGTCCACTAAATTCTAGGATATAATGAAGTAGTGCTAACATGAGGAATAATTGTAAAAGTTAACCCTTTTACCCCCAGGCTATTTGGAAATTTCCAACCCTTAACCCCCAGGTGGTTATTTTTTTCCCATCACATTTTGCAGTATATTTTTTTCAAATTGCTCTAGCAGCCTTAATTTTTGCCATAGAGAGGTCAGGTTAGTCTCATTCTCTTGGAA
>NC_090728.1:156536053-156538085 GCF_036898095.1 Palaemon carinicauda | reverse complement strand
CACTAAACTGATATATTATGTGATTTTTATTTGTAGTTTCAGGAGATTTGATTTCCAAATTTTACTTAACGTAGCCATTGTCTGAATTGCTTTTTTCAATCTTTCATTAAACTCCAACTCTTGAAGATCGTGTTTGAGAGATCATAGTTCCTAAATATTGAAATGATTCCACTTCATTAATACTTTCTCCTTCCCATGATATTTCATCTTCCATTGCATATTCAGTTCTCTTTATCCCTGTTTTTCTTCTTTTTATCTTGAGCCCAACTTCATGTGATATTTAATGCATTCTGGTAAGCAAACTTTGCAGGTCCTGTGGTGTCTGCTAATAAGGAAAGCGTCACCAGCATACTCTAGGTCAGCTAATTTCCTGTCACCAATCCAGTCCAATCTTTTTCCTCCATCACCAACTGTTCTACGTATTAAAAATCTACGAGAAGGATAAAAACATGGGTGATAACGCATTCCCTGGGAGTATTCCACTGTTCATAGGAAATTCATTTGATAAGACTCCACTAACATTAACTTTACACTTCCTATTCTAATGAACAGACAATCAAATTTACACATTTGAGAGGAATTCCATAATAAGGCAGGACTCTCCGCAAATTTGGCTGGTACACAATATCAAATGCTTTTTCATAGTCCACAAATTCCATATTTTCTACACATTGCTGTACCACATGTCTTAAAATGAAAATTCGGTCAGTATAACTTCTACTGTTTCTAAATCCTACTTGTTTAACTCTCAGCATTTCACCAAACTTTCCCTAGTTTGATAAGAACAAGCATGCTAAATATTTTCAAGACAACTGGCGTAAGTGTGGTGCCTCTTAGATTTTTGTTTTTCCTAACACACTTAGCTCTCATTCATTAGGGGTTTGCCCTTCTACACCACATTCTGCAGTATAATCTTGTAAGAATTCTGGGAGTCACTTCATTTCTGGCCAATATCATCGTATCCAATGGCTTTCCATCTCTTGAGTTTTTAATGATAGCTTCGACTTCAATCACGGTGAATTCATTCATGCGTACATCAAGGTCTTCCTCAGCTTCAGGTATATCATTCAAATTAGTTCCTTCATATCTCTTGTTCATGATCTCACTAAAGTCTTTCATCACCATTACTTTTCTTCATCTTTTGTTGTTATAACAGATCCATCTCTCTTTTTGATAAGCATATTCTTATTCTTCTTTGCTCCAGTAGAGTTTCATTAATATCTGTGTTTCTTACACCATAGCCACTTCCTTAATTCATAGCTTTGTCAGCCTCGCCTGCTTTCCTGTCTATATATAGAGTATATATATATATATATATATATATATATATATATATATATATATATACATATATATATATATGTGTGTGTGTGTGTGTGTGTGTATGGCACGTGCTTGTTATGACGCATTTATATGATTAAATTAATTTAGCTTTTCCGATTTAAAATAAATTTTCATGAATCAGATTTGTTTTAGTGTGTATTATAGATAAAAGTCAAGTCATGATTATATTCTACAACTCTCGTAGATATTAAAGTTTGTAAAATCACATTTTCCAAGCCCATAAAAATATTACATTATCCGGGTATATTTTACACTAAGTTAAGTTTCATGACATTAAGGCATCAGTAGCGTATACCGTGGAATTGATGGCGTTTATAAAACAGGAATTATAATCTGGCATGGTAATTGATGGTAAATATACAAGAGTTATGGTAGAGTTTATTATTTATCGCAGTATTTGTTTTAGCGTTACATATTCTTTCTGAAAATAGAAAACATTCATCTTAACCGTATTCCTGAAGTTAATTATTGACTTGAATTAATTTGAAATCGCATTAAAGTTGATATGAAAACATTTTTGGCCTTCACTTCAAGTGACAAATGAAGTGATATTTCATACACTACTCAAAAGAATTGTTTCTGCTCAAACTCCATTCATTTTCCATGTAAACTGAATTCGCATTTAAAGTGAACTGTTGTAAAAAGAAGGAATAAAAGATATGATTCAATTCAAAGACTTTTGACGTTG
>NC_090728.1:156521053-156526053 GCF_036898095.1 Palaemon carinicauda | reverse complement strand
AAATGAAAAGACTTTCATTTTTCCTTTCGTGGCTATAATACATCTTATATTCATCACGTGTTAGCTTTCGTGATTTCTACACACACACACACACACACACACATACACACACATATATATGTATATCAATATATATATATATATATATATATATATATATATTGAAAATGGACAACCAAGCATAAACAATGCTTTTAATGACCCGGGAAATGGTTTCTGTAAAGAAAAGACCTTTTAAATCTTTTTAATTGCTATTCCTATAGCAGATATTTATCTTTCACTACCAATGTCTCCGCGCTTGTGGTGTTTAGGTCACATCCGTCAATCAGTTGTCTTTCAGCTTATAAGACGGTTTTTTTAAAGGTTATGTCAGTTTAATTTTCATTCTCTCTATCTCTCCTTATTTAACGTATCACTTTCGTTAGAGATTCTTTGCATCCATTGAATGCAATGTTTTCTTTAGCTTCCACAAGTATTATTTTAAAGGGTTGGAATTCTTTTTGTGTTCTTGTTAAAACACATTAGTCAACAAAGTCGTCTACAGCAGTCACAGAACTTGGGTGATGGTTTGTGCTTTCTTGAAATTTAGGTTTTCCACATTCTTCTTACGTGACTTGTTCCTCTCTGATTATTTTATGTTCTGTACTTTCAGTAATATATGTGGCTTCAGACGTGCCGATAAATACTTCGGTTACATCGATAAAATAAGCCGCGGTTCATCATCATTGTACAGTAAAATGTCTTTTACACAATTTGTACCGTTTTCCTGGAATTGGACGGAGATCACTAGTTGGGAGAAGTTTGATAGCTTATGCAGTCTCAAGCACTGCATTTTATACTCCCAAGATCAACCATTCATGGGATTGAATATAGCTCAATGACCTCTGCCTGATGAATTTACTCCATTTGACCTCCAAGATGTACGCGTCAATCAGATCTCAAACTTACCATCTGCCAGACTCGCATTAACATGGTAGGATAAAACTGGCAAATAACCTGGGATTAGAATTTTGAAAAAAATTGTTGTTGGTTCCAATTATAATCACAGAAATGCAAACCTTACCTTATGAAATATATATTTTCGGCAAGAATAGCAGAGAGAGAGAGAGAGAGAGAGAGAGAGAGAGAGAGAGAGACCGGATTTAATCTCTGGTTAATCCTGTGAGATAAGTAAAAAAGGAACAGCTGTCCTAAAGCGGCTATGCTTTAGCAGTTTCACTCAATTTGGATGGTTCGTGTCTAACTAGTGTTCATTTTACAATAAAGTGCTTGAATTATTTGGACACGAGTACGACGCTATTCAGTGGGTCAGAAATTTGCTCAGCGGCCACGACAGATTGGTTTTACTATAGAAAAGGAATCTGAGAGTGCCGACCTCCGCTACATCAGCTTATTTCTCGAAACCAACATAGGGTTAATTCGGTCGACTTTTTGCTCGACCTTGACCTTAACCATTGACCCATGACTTACAAATTGAATCACTTCCATGTCTCACCATAACAATCAATCCCTGAAAGTTTCACTACTCTGAGTAAAACTGTAACCAGGAAGTTGTTCACAAACAAATAAACAGACATACAGGGGCATAACCATAACCTCCCCCAATTTCTGAACATGTGAAGTTATCTGGAACGATGCAAGTCTATATGATGAACCATTGTTTTCTCTCATTTATTTTCCATATATAGTGTACTACATTTCAATCTATTATATAAAGGTAGTAGGTTGGCCAGGGCACCAGCCACCCGTTGAGATATTACCACTAAAGTTATGGAGTCCTTTGATTGGCCAGACAGTACTACACTGGATCCTTCTCTCTGGATACGGTTCATTTTCTCTTTGCCTACACCAGTGATTCTCAACCTGTGCGCTGCGGCGCCCTACTGCGCCACAATTCATGGATAGGTGTATAATATACATAAATTTATATATATACATATATATATATGTATATATGTATATGTATATATATGTATATGTATATATATATGTATATATGTATATATATATATATATATATATATATATATATATATATACATATATACATATATATACATATACATATATACATATACATATATATACATATATATATATATATATATATATATATATATAAATAAATTTCTACCTCATACTTGGGATCGAACGCTAGCCCCTTCTAATGAAAGGCCAGGTCGAAACCAACCATGCCACAAGAGACCTTAAAAGAAATTGGAACCTGACGCTATCTAGCTGTCCGAGGATTTACCTGGCGAGAATTACTACCAATTGTGTCACGTGGTGGGCCGGGAAATTGGGTAAAACTCGCTGGTAAGAGACTGATGTCTCGCCAGGTAAATCCTCGGACAGCTAGGTAGCGTCAGGTTCCAATTTCTTTTATGGTCTCTCGTGGCATGGTTGGTTTCGACCTGGCCTTTCATTAGAAGGGGCTAGCATTCGATCCCAAGTATGAGGTAGAAATTTATTTCTATTTGAACACCATGTTGTGTTGATATTTATCCATATATATGTGTATATATATATATATATATATATATATATATATATATATATATATATATATATATATATATATATATATATATATTTAGTGTGTGTGTGTCAGCATGCATGTATGTAATTATGTATGATTATGTGTGTGTCGGTGTGAAAAACACATTCCCTTTACAAAATAATACGAGTACTATACACGTAAGCCTCTCGTCTGTACCGCGGCTAGGTACTTAGTCCGTTCCCCTCTCCCAACGTTCATCCTAGCTGCGTGGGAGGAAGGTAACATTGTATCTTTGACCGTTGTGTATGTTATTACTGTGGCGGTAATAAGACTGAACCTTGCAAAACATGGAAAAGTTTACCACAAGAAAACGCAAGCGTCTAGTTGACACTGACAGCAGCAGAGATAGAGTGAAAGTTGATAATGATTCACAAGGTATACGTGTAGAAGACGCTGAAAATGAAGCAAGATTAACTACTGAAAGCCAGCCTTCTTGCTCATATCCGATAGGGGAAAGTGAAGTGACACTTCAAAGTGAGATTATTCGTGCACGTTCAAGCAGGGAAAGTAAAGTGATAGCTGTAACCTTATTTAGTTCTTCAGGTCCAAGGGTGGCCTCAGAACGTACACATAGCAGCAAGGACAATTGACATATCGATTGTATAACGAGAAATCTAGAAATTGGGTTTACTTGTTGTGATGATGAGTTTAGTCCAAGACCAAAGTGTGTTGTTTGCGGCATTGTGCTGTCAAATGAATCTATGACTCCTATGAAAATGAAGATATTTAACTAAAGAACATTATCACCTCTCTCAGAAACTTGTGGATTACTTTAAAAGACTTTTGAAAGATAACAACAACAAAGACTTAGCTCTGAGAAAAAAGTTAAGGTAGCAGTTAAAATACAGAGAGAAAGTTATTTAAGGGCAGAGCAGACGGCAAAACATATGAAACCTCATTCAGTTGCAGAGTCATATTTTCTTCCATCTTGTTGTGCTGTAGTGAAAACTTTGTTTGGTGATGAGGCTGAAAAAGAAGTAAAGAAATATCTCTCTCGGACGACACTATTAGTAGACGAATCAAGGATATGTCGTCTGGCATTGAAAAAACTGTCAGTGAGCTTATGAAAGATAAAATGTGCTTCGCAAGCAGACGAATCAACTGATATTGGAGGTAAATACCAATTTTATAGTGTTTTTTAGATCTATTGCTGATAATAAAATAGCTACAATTTTTGTGCTGTAAAGAACTTGTGCAAATTTCAGGACATGGCATATTCTCCTCAGTAGCAGAATATTTGAAAGAAATGGGACTAATATGGAAATTTTGTGTGGGAATTTTCACAGATGGTTGTCCATCTATGGTGGGATCAAATAAAGGTTTCGTGTCATTAGTGCAGAAGGAAACCCCACACATAATTACAACACATTGTTTCTTACATCGTGAAAATCTCATTGCAAAGACACTTGGATAGGTATTAAAGATTGTGCTTGACAGTGTTGTAAAGATGGTAAACTTCATGAAAAGTAGACCAAAGCAGACAAGACTCTTTTCTATTCTCTGTAAAGAAATGGGATCTGCCCACGAAGGCCTTCTCCTCCATACAGACGTCATGTGGCTATCAAGAGGCGAAGTGTTGTCGAGAGTACATGAACTGCGTCAGAAAATTATAGTTTTCTTTACGCCTCAGGAAAAACCTGAATTTTGTGAACTACTGGCTGATGAAATTTGGAGCGCAAAGTTATGCTACCTGGCGGATATATTTGAACATTTAAACAAAGTTAATACTAGTTTGCAAGGGAAAAATGAGAATATGTTAACATCATCTGACAAAATAAAGGACTTGCTGGAGAAAATAAAGTTTTGGAAATATAAGGTGAGTTATGGCAATGCTGATATGTTTCAAAAGACTGCAGAAACTAAATATACAGACATCATTACACTTATCAAGGAGCACCTTGAAATTCTAGAATTGAACATTGAAAAATATTTCCCTAATATATCTGCTGATCAACATGATTGGGTAAGAAATCCTTTCATCCATGATCCCTCAAGCAAGCCACAACTTAGTATCTTTGAAGAAGAAGAACTAATTAGCATCCGTAATAACCACACTCTAAAATTGGAGTAGTTGGATATGTCACTAGAAAGCTTTTGGATAAGAATTACAGTAGAAAGGAACACCCTCATATAGGCATAAAAGCCCAGAAAATATTGCTCTAGTTCTCGACCTCATATCTGGGAACTAGGATTTTCAACACTCACAAACATCAAAACTAAAAAGAAGTCTAGATTGCTGAGTGTTGAAGAGGAAATGAAAGTGTGCCTGTCCAGTGTCCCTCCTAACATCGAAAGGATATACAAATCCAGAGAGGCGCAAGTGTCCTATTAATCAGGTATGTTTACTCTACAACAGGAATGTATGTTGTACATCATTTCCATATGCTCATTAATTCATTCATATATAATAATAGAAAAAAATAATCATTATTACTATTAT
>NC_090728.1:156463553-156516053 GCF_036898095.1 Palaemon carinicauda | reverse complement strand
AAAACAGCAGTCAGAGCTCTTTGCTTCTCGGCTTAAACAGTGGAACCTAGTCCAGGAAGATGTAAGGATCACCAGTTTCAGGAATCGTAACAATGACCTTGCTTCCTTTTTTGACATGGAAAACAAGTTGTGCTACTGCACAAGCATACCTGGCCAGTTCACATCCCTTGGTTTGCCACTTAATCTTTCAGACTGGCGTCTTTTCATAGACTCTTCCAAGCGAAGTCTCAAGGCTGTGCTTTTGCACAACGGGAATAAATATCCCAGCATTCCCATTGCACAAACTGTCCATCTAAAGGAGTCCTATGACAATATGGAGCTTCTTTTAGAAGCTATTAAATACAGCGAGTACCAATGGAGTCTGTGTGGGGACCTCGAGGTCGTTGGTCTTCTTATGGGTATGCAAGTGGGCTTCACAAAGTACTGTTATTTTCTCTGTCTCTGGGATAGTCGAGCTGTATCCCAGCATTGCAAGAAGAAAGACTGGCGGTCTAGAATCACTTTTGCTCCTGGCGAACACAGCGTCAAGGGAAATCCTCTGGTGGACATGAATAAGGTGCTTGTTCCTCCTCTTCACATCAATCTTGGTTTGATGAAGAATTTCGTGAAGGCGTTGGACAAAAATGGTGCTGCCTTCCAACACTTGTCTACTGTGTTCCCAGGTGTTAGTGCTGCTAAGCTCAAAGAGGGCATCTTTGAGCTTAGCAAATCAGATCCGAGAAGTGCTGAAGGATACTGATTTTGAGGAGCTTCTTAACTTAAAGGACTGAGAGCATGGGAAGCATTCAAGTCAGTCTGTAGTGGCTTCCTTGGTAACACACGCGTACCAGATTACCAAGACTGTATTGAAAAGTTGCTAAAGTCTTACGAGGATATGGGATGCCAAATGTCATTCAAGATTAATTTTCTCCATTCCCACCTCAACTTCTTCTCGCCAAACCTTGGAGCAGTGAGTAATGAGCTTGGAAAGATTCCACCAAGACATTACAAAGATGGAGAGCGACTATCAAGGCAAATGGCACCCGGCATGATGGGAGACTTCTGCTGGATGCTCTTGCGTGACATCCTGGAGGCAAAATACACCAGATCTTCTAAGAAAACACACTTTTGACTGTCTGTGGTACTATGAATTGTGTAATTGTGGCATCCATTATATTGATTCAATCAGTGTTCTTTATCTATCCTGTTTTATCTGTTATAAGCTGCTGCAACTCTTGAAATGTGCACATATATTCTCTGTTTATACTAAAATGAGACTATTTAAAAGCCAGAACACTAGAGGTGATAGAGCAAAACTATTTATATATTTGAATTCAGCACACCCAAATTAGCAAAAAACACCTATCCCCATTCTTGCCTCAGACTAGTTTTTTTTTTTTTTTTTTTTTTTTTTTTTTGTGTGTAAACCAGTGTTATTATTTTTTCTTGCTAAATTACAACCATAGTGGGAAAAGTAGGATGCTATAAACTGAGGGGCTCCAACAGGGAAAATAGCCCAGTGAAAAGAGGAAACAAGGAAAAATTAATTATCTTAAGAACAGTAACATTAAGATAAATATCTCCTATATAAACTACAAAAACTTTCAACAAAACAAGAAGAGAAAAAAGATACAATAGAGTACTCGAGTGTATCCTCAAGCAAGAAAACCCTAACCCAAGACAGTGGAAGACCATGGTACAGAGGCTATGGCACTACCCAAGACTAGAGAACAATGGTTTGAATTTGCAGTGCCGTTCTCCTAGAAGAGCTGCTTACCATAACTTTAGAGCCTCTTCTACCCTTACCTAGCCACTGAACAATGATAGTACAGTAGCCCCTTAGGTGAAGAAGAATTGTTTGGTAATCTCAGTGTTGTCAGGTGTACGAGGACAGAGGAGAATGTGTATAGATTAGGCCTGACTATTCGGTGTATGTGTAGGCAAAAGGAAAAAAATTACCGTAACCAGAGAGAAGAATCCAGTGTAGTACTGTCTGACCAGCCAAAGGACCCCATAACTCTCGAGCGTTAGTATCTCAACAGGTGGCTGGTGCCCTGGCCGACCTACTACCTCATTAATCCTTTCTCCTTCCAATGATATTTCTTCTTACATTGCATATTCCGTTCTATCATATCTGTCTGTCTTCTATTTATTTGGAGACCAACCTCAAGTGATATTTCCTGTTTTCTGGTAAGCAGACCACGAGGCATAAGTTCGACTCTTTGCCCAGCCAGAAGCATGTATCATGACTGAATTTCCTGTGGATATACATTCCAAAGGTATAATCCGATATTAAACGCCGTTATGGTTGATGTTTGCATTGATTAAAATCAAGGGTTGTAGTGATATGTGTATATATATTGTATATACACACACACACATATATATATATATATATATATATATATATATATATATATATATATATATATATATATATATCTATGTATGTATGCATGTATGTATATATATATATATATATATATATATATATATATATGCATGTATGTATATATATATATATATATATATATATATATATATGTATGCATGTATGTATATATATATATATATGTATGCATGTATATATATATATATATATATATATATATATATATATATATATATATGTGTGTGTGTGTGTATGTATATATACAATATATATATATATATATATATATATATATATATATATATATATATATATATACATATATACATATATATTCAGTCATGTTCACTCTGTTCGTCCTTTCTGTTACTGTAGGGGAAGAAGGAGCAGTCATACCCTGATGAAAGGAAGGGCTGGACGTGCTTATCAATTTGAATATATAGCTGTCATTTTTAACTTAACACGTACTCTAGTCTGTATATATGCATATACTGTATATATATAAATATATTTATGTATTTATGATATATGTATATATTTGTATGTATATATATATATATATATATATATATATATATATATATATATATATATATATATATATATATATATATATATATATATATATTATATATGTCACACATTTAAATATAGATGTAGATTTCTACCAGCCTTAGGAATATAAATTATTTGTGTACTTTTTTTTCAAACTTAGGAAAATATTTTGTACCTTCAGTCAATATCTCGAAAAATAACTGTACAATCAATCAAAGAATGATTTTCATTGTTATAAAACCTTTTATAACTTCTCTTTTCAGTGAACAATGAATAGAGGTATTTATGCAGATTATATGAATTTCAATTGAAATGCTAAGTAGTATAGAGTACAAAGGTTGCTGCCCAGTTATGATAATAGTACACTGGTACTTTGTAAATATGAGTGGTTCTAGAAAATTAATAACTTGATTAATTTTACCCATTTACTTTCAAATTACTTTGCTTAGTAAATTAATTAAATAAAATACCTTAACTACCATAAAGGGTACTTCTTGAGTTGCGAAGCAAAGTAATTTCAGGACTGAAAACATACGATAGATGGGTTAAATTGTATAAAACGGAAGTCTCTATGATTTATCGATGCTGTAATTATTTCCTGTTCAGTCATTCCTTGATATACGTTTTTCAAATTTCCTTTTCAAAGAAGTCAAATAGTATTAAAAAGATAATATAAGGTCAGTAAACTATTCAGTGTCATTGAAGGAAAAGTACAGATAGTCTTTGCCTTTGGACTAAAACGAAATATTAACCAAACTAAAAGTGGGTTATTCAAGTGATAATGGTAATAATTATGAGTTGAAAAATATTTGTTAAAGGAAGTTCGTAAGCCTGGTGAAAACAGGTTGGAATAAAGTAGTCCACTTCGTGATAACTGGCAACATAAAAGCGACCATTATGTAGAAATGAGAGACACAATGCCATTATGAAAGCGTAATAAACCACAATCTCCCTTGGTAAAACTATGCATGGAAATTACCAACTGCATTAGATAAATGGTCGATTATGTGCAGGAAAATAAAAAGAAGAATTTCATTCAACATACTATTTTTCCCGTCAATTATTTTCCTCCTATTTACTGTGTAATGTGCAAATCTAAATCTCGATTATCTTGATATATTGAAATCCAATTCATCGCTCTGATTTTTTTCTTCATGAGGATTGGTTATTGCATAGTAGGAGAAGGACACTCCAAAATCAAACCATTGTTTTCTAGTCTTCGGTAGTGCCATAGCCTCTGTACCATGGTCTTCCACTGTCTTGGGTTAGAGTTCTCTTGCTTGAGGGTACACTCAAGCACACTATTCTATCTTTTTTTCTCTTCTTGTTTTGTTAAATTTTTTATAGGTTGTATATGAGATATTTATTTTGTTGTTGCCGTTCTTAAAATATTTTATTTGTCTTTGTTTCCTTTCCTCACTGGGCTGTTTTCCCTGTTGGAGCCCCTGAGCTTATAGCATCCTGCTTTTCCAAGTAGGGTTGTAGCTTAGCAATTAATAATAATAATAATAATAATAATAGTAAGTTGGTGTTTTATCTGTCCAAAACCCCTTTCTCTTCATACTGCCTTATCAGATCATAACTAAACTTGAGGAAATTATATATATATATATATATATATATATATATATATATATATATATATATATATATATATATATATATATATATATTAAAGGATGGTTCTGAGAAAAATAAGATGTTTATTTTCTAAGCCAAAGAAAGAAAGAAACTTCATTTCAAAATTATTATAATGAGATATATAAAATTCCTCTAATCATGGGTAGTGCCAAGAAACAATTAACTCTCATCTACTATTTTCCAAGAAATTATAGTTTCCCAAAATATAGTTACCCAATTTAACGTAAACGACCGTCATTCCTTAATACAACTGATTATACTTAACCAAAATCTTTTTGTGGAAATGTAACTTTTTCGCGTTTTCTGGAGACATATATTAAAGAAAAAGAATAATAATATTTGGAGCTTCTGTTGAGTTTATCTAGGGACAGTAATAAAAAAAATGTAAAGAATAACATTTGTTTCAACACAGGCAAACCAATTATCACACGCTTCCGGAAATACTAACTTCGATTTCTGAGATGTCATGTATCTGATGTGTCATGAAAAATTGCATGAAAGAAATCAGTAAATAAGCTAAATCATCCATATGTTTTTCGAAAAAAAGTAAAATGCAATTGAACAATGCAATATTTTCCGAAATAAATGTCTCCTAAAGTTGATAAAATAGAATGATATAGAACATGAAAATATACGAAAATGTGTTAAGGCTGCAAAATGTGCAATTTGAAATACGTTTGGCAATTGCAGCACACACTTTAAAGCCCTTTTTAGTCACATGACACTTATCGGCAATAGCAGCCTACAAATATTGATTCCCAAAGGATTACTTTATTTTCAAAATATACCTGCAAGCTATAATGCCCAACAACGTTTAAATGAAACCATTAAACTTGTCACTCCCCCCCCCCTCTCTCTCTCTCTCTCTCTCTCTCTCTCTCTCTCTCTCTCTCTCTCTCTCTCTCTCTCTCTCATACTTTACCTGAAATTGTTATTTTAAACATGAATTTTTACTTATAATTATTTAATTTTAGCAAACAAATGTTTTTTCGTCATAGATTAAGATACCAATTTAGTTCCAATCTTTATATTGATATTTTATTTTCGATCTACTTCGTAGAAAACGTTCTAAGATTTTTCTTTTAACGACAGGGTAAGGTTATTATTGATTTTCGAAAGTTTTTGAATATAAAACATCAAATTCTCGTAATTGATAAGTAAGTTCATCATAATGGCATCTGAAAAAAAATATTTGGATAAAGAAAAGAAAAAAAAGATAATTACAAAATGTGTAAAGATTTCTGTAATCCTTACGCTGAATTCAAGTTTTTTTTCTATTTCGATAACTTAAGCTTTAATAATATCCTATTTTCTTGCATCAAAACTGAATAACCATAATTCCACGTAAATTATTTAAATAAAAAAAAATCCAAATTTCAATTAGAGTAAAGTCTGTAATGAAAGAAAAAAAAAATCATCGCAAGGACACGAAAGAATCTCATACTTCACAAAGTAACCTCTCATATTAGAAATTACTTTATTTTTATTTTTTTATTTTTTCGTTGGGCTGCTCTTTTTTATTTTATTTTTTCTCTTCGTGCAAATTGGAATTTTGCTTAATGGAAACCCCTTGATAAAGTAAAGCTATTGCTGTCTTAGGTCGATCCTTTGCACAACTATATTCCTGGTTCAGGTATTTGATTTTATTGTAGAGGATTTTTGTTTTTGTAATTTTATTTGATTTTGATTTGACTTATGCATGACCAATAAAGATTTCATCGAATCATTTCAGAAATGTGTTTAAAATGAACATATTCAGATCAATGCTTATATTTACCTGCATTAAATGTTTCCTTTTTTATATCAATGAATTTAGAGATGCTCCTATGGAGTATATGGAGTTATATCTTCACCAATTTCTTCATTATAAATAATTTGATCAAAAGGGCAGTAACCTATGTACGATTTGTTCAATAGAATTGCACTGGTTTCCAAATATTTTACTATTTTCATACAAAGATTAGTTATTTTTGTATAATCTAATGATCAAATAATAATTTAATTTTGTCAGATAGTTTGAATAACTATTAAGGAGAGCTATACCAATGTCATTGTCATTTTTAGACAAAGATTAACATCACTAGATGCAACATTTTATAATTCAAAGTAACGTAAGACAACTCATTTCATATTTTGAGGCCTACTCATCCATTTTTTAAATGTATACAGCATATGAAGATTCTTGGTTTCTACTAAATAGACATGTATACAAGGAATATTATCCTTGCCTTTTACTAAAAGTCCCATTTACATCTTTAAAAAATTCCTGTAAGATGATGTTTTTATTGCTATGGTTTGGGCTTCCTAGCAAATCTTACATTACAGAGGAAATAAATTGAGAGAGTCTATATCAGCCGAAATAACAATACAGACTATAAGTACTTGGTTAATTGCTCATACTTTTCATATCCCCTTTAGATTTATTTAGGGTTTTTTCATATCTGTTTGTAGTAAATATCTAAAGTTTTGGGATTAGATTTGGAATTCAAGAAAGATATGACATTTCTAAAAACAGGATTTGGCTTTTGGTGAACTTTGATACAGCATTTATAGTTTTTAATGAATTATTTCAGATTGAATGCAACAAATATTTCCAAAAAATAATAATTTAGTTATTGGTTGCTATTTAAAAGCATATCAAATTTCTGCATATGTTTTAACAGGAAAATCCTTCGATAAGGGAAAAAAAAATACTCATTCTACCCCTCATATCAAGTAGCGAAAAAGATGAATAAGAGTTCATATTAGACTAAACAATGCTTATATATATTGGAGGGAAGCAACCCTCTCAGGAGCCTTTTTGAAAAGCTGCAATAGAGTTCTATTAATTACTTTACTTTAGTTTAATTTCATCACCATCATCTCCTACGCCTATTGACGCAAGGGCCTCGGTTAGATTTCGCCAGTGAGAGTCTCGGTCTTAAGCTTTTAAATCAATACATCTCCATTCATCATCTCCTACTTAGTTTAATTGACTTAAATGTTAATAATCTAATATATTCGAGGGTCATTTTGTCCTGTATTAATCAAATGTTCGTGCATATCCCCAAATACCAACAACTCATTTTCTGAAATTTTTAATAGTCGAGATTACATTTATTACCGTTATTGACGGTGTTTAAAGGTTTAAAGGATACTCATGAATGGCAGAGGCAAGGCACAGTGACATTGTTCTAGCAAGCATGACAGTGCCCTAGAGACTAACTATATACAGTACACATGATCAGCGCCCAATCCACCTCCACCCAAGCTAGGACCAAGGAGAGCCAGGCAATGGCTCCTAATGACTCAGCAGATAGACCTACCCCCTCAAACTCCCCAGCCTTAGCTCACAAGGATAGTGAGATTACAGCAACCAAATGAACTAACGAGTTTGAGCGGAACTCGAACTCCAGTCTGGCGTTTTCACGGACGTCACCACATCGGCCACCACAACCCTACAAAGATATCAAGCAGACACAAAACGGATTATTTTTTATAACTACGTCAAAAGTCCTGAACAATAAACGTAAAATTCTTACTTCTCCAGTTTATTCAATTATCTTTAATAGAATTTTCCGAATTACATGTCTATCTATTATTATCATTGTTATTATTACCATTAGGTCACACTTGAAATACATTTCATTTATAAGAGACCTAGCATTGTGAACGAAAAATTAGTTATTAAAAGAAATGAATGACTCGTACAGAATATTTCCAGAGCATCAACAGGTGTATTTGTCCTATCATGCATAATAGCATCCCCCTACAAATTTCGTTCCAATTAGTCCATTTTAACCCTCTCTCTCTCTCTCTCTCTCTCTCTCTCTCTCTCTCTCTCTCTCTCTCTCTCTCTCTCTCTCTCTCTCTCTCTCTCTCTCTCTCTCTCTGAATCTTTATTTTGACACTTTGTAATATCTATCTCAAACCCTAGTCACTTATGATTCAAGCTTTTTACAAAACAATTTTAATTTTCTGCATAACGAGCGATAATTTGGATAATAATATCCTTCATGAGTTTGAGATATATGTTACTAATGAACCATAGTTATTGTAAATATGAAATTATTCCCCCATCTATTTTGAAAATTTATGTCCAAAATATTAAACTATTGAATTTCAGCGTGGCATTGCAGGTGCAGGGTGTAATTAAAATAATCCCGTATTCCACAAAATAATAATGATAGAGCCAATCGGACAGGTTTGTATCAGGGCCAATAGGAATTTAACTGTTGTTGTGTTCGATTATGGAACCACCATCTCCAATACAGCAAAGCATAACCTTCCGAATTTAGCAATAATTCAATAATGAGAAAATTGCAATAATTTTTTTTTTTTTTTATTTATTTTTTTTTTTTTACGTACTGCATGCAGCCATTCGTAAAGAAAAAAAAATACAGAATTACACATAATTCAACTTTAACATTTCCAACCCTTTTACAAAACTCTCGTTTTTATCTGGAAGACTTGAATATAAAAAAAGTCATCATGACTTTTTTATTAGCTGTTGAATTCCTTTTCACATCACATGAAAGGTTTGTCAATAAAGATTTTTTGTTGTAGACTCAAAAGATTTTTTGACTTTATTATTGAGTTCATATTTTCTCTATTTACTCATGTTATCAGGGAAAACATCATCGCAGTTAGCTATTAATGATTTCACTGCAGTGTGTGTTCCGGTTATTGAATAAAGATTCCCGGAAATTTGTTCGTGAAAACAGACAGTATGTTTTATCATCATGCTAATTGTCTGCCTTACCAATGTATCAGTATATATTTCGCTCATTAAAGGGATGTAATTAATATCTTCAATCTGAATAAGTATTTTCACAAATATTTGCACGCATACATGCTTTCATAATTAATAGTGTATTTTTTATGCATGATTTTATATGTATATATATACAGTATATATATATATATATATATATATATATATATGTGTGTGTGTGTGTGTGTGTGTGTGTGTGTGTGTGTATGTGTGTGCGTGTTTGTGTAGCCCTAGTGAAAAATAATACGAAAGCAAAATAGTTTTTTCTGAAGATTTTTAGTCATTATATAGGTTGTACTCCGCCAAATATTGGTAATTGACTATACGAGTAAAAATGGCTTACAGTTGTAATTTACTTTAAAACTTTATTTCGTTACACAATCTCGTTAAAAAAGGAGAAATAAAAGATCGCTATTGTCGACTATAACATGAATGAACTGTGTCTAAATGGAAGGATAACACCGAAATATGTGGTATACATCTGGGGAAAGATAGTGAATGATGGCGTTGTATAGAAAAAAGGAAGCGGCTCTTTTGTTGCCCTGTGTAAAGCTGTCTATGTTTTTTATATATATTTTCGTTCATCGTGTATCCTGTATTGAAGCCGTTTGTGATACTATGCACAAGAAAATGATCTAGAAACAGAGATAATGAAACGAGTTCAAAAGAACTAGATGATTTTATTTTTTATGACACCAATGAAGTAGCTCTTGTCATGTAGTCTCCTTTATATAGCTTTTGCTGGAAATTTATTTAAAAAAAGAATGTTCATACCATTTTCAATATGAACTGAATATCTATCAATAGAGGATGAATCTAGAGTGTAGCATAAGTATGATTATAATAATTTTCATCAAAATCGAGAATCAAAATCTTTTGAATTGTGTGCCAAAACTAGCAAGATTATATTCAGTTGGACAGTAGACCACCGAAAACCATAGCAGAATTTTAGGAATAGAATTTTTATCAAGGTCCAGGTAAAAGTACTTGCTATAAATGAGATTCCAGTTTAGTCTTTATTCTATAATGTAACATTTGTGTGTCTCAATATTCAGAGAACATTATATGAAACTCACGTGAGCTAGTAATCAAACCCTCATACATAATCACCTATTACAAACTTAGCAATCAGCTATGAAGAAATATTTGCAGTAGAACCACATTCGACTGCCGTTTTTATTAATACTTTACGCCTATCGGGCATTTCTAATTAGATCCAGAGGCATAGGTTTGATAACTGACTCTGGTAAAGGTACTAATCAAGTGTGAGTTTTCCTTTGGAAATTCTGGTAATATATACATATATATATATATATATATATATATATATATATATATATATATATATATATATGTATATATATATGTATATATATATATATATATATATATATATATACATATATGTATATATATGTATATATATACAGTATATATATGTATATATATATATATATATATATAGAGAGAGAGAGAGAGAGAGAGAGAGAGAGAGAGAGAGAGAGAGAGAGAGAGAGAGAGAATATATACAGGTGTTTTTCAGAAAAAAAACGTATAAAGGTAAAACCCTAGTGTAAAACGCAAATACAGAACATCCAGAATTAAATAAATAAGAAATTTTATTTTCCCTGACACCATTGCCAAAAACCGAATTGGAACAATGAAATTGTCAATCTACGAAAAAATTGCTTTTGTGAAACCTTTCCAATACTGGATGAAATATTGCAGCTGAGTATATATTAACGTCACAAAAATGGTTGCAGCTAAATTGACATAAATATATACTCAAATTAGTCGCTACGGTTTCTTAGGCTTTATTTAAGAATGTATATACATACTGTAATACATGTAAATGCATGTATATATTTTTGAATTATATATATATATATATATATATATATAAATGTATATATATATATATATATATTTATATATATATATATATATATATATATTATATATATATGTATGTATGTATGTATGTATATAATGGTCATGGGCAGAACATATAATGAGAATGACAGACAATAGATGAACATTAGGAATAACAGAATTTGTCCCTAGATATTGAAAAAAAAAGGCAGGGAAAGAAAGAGAAGACGATGGATTGACCAACTAAGAAAGTTTGTTGGTGTGGACGCACGTGGAATGAACATGTCTGAGGCCTTTGTTTTGCAGTGGACTAGTAACAGGTGGGGATGATGGTGATCTATATACAGCCTTTCGAGTACTATATGCACGAGTCTCTGAATATATAATCCTACCGATTTTTTTTATACCATATACCCTAAATAGAGTCATTAACAGAGCTTCAACCCTTTCTAAACTTCAACTTGATATTTGCACTCAACTTTTTTTAAGGGAGAATTGGCTCACAATATTTCATCTAACGCAACGTGGAATTTCACAAACACTTTAAGTCTCTTCAGATTATTTTGCAGACACCTTACTATGTTTGGTATTTCATGGAGTTTGTAACTTACATATCTATCATTCAAACCCAAATCCATATTTTATTAACACGATATATTCTCTTTCCTCCTATCAATATTAATATTCTTTTCGTAAGCCCATTACTTTCAAATTTCCCTTTTATCCTTGTTTATGTTTAAACCCACCCCAGTTTTTTTTACTTTTCAAATTATTTCGTGAACCAATGTAAACTCTTATAATTATTCCCAATCATTGCAATATCATCAGAAAGCCTCATCTATTCAACAAACAATTCACGAGTACTTTCATAATTCATAAATTCCCATGTAAATCGAATGGTAGGTTTTTTTTTTTTTTTTTTGGGTGGGGCGGGGGCACCACGCCGTCCAATAAACTGCTGAAATGCCTTGGAGACGTAACATATCTTGCCTCAGACATTTCTTATATCATACCTGTGCTTTCCCCGGTCATTATTTTAAGTATTCTTTACTTCCATCACGAAATTTAGATTTTCATTGGATCTTTGCTTATCAATTATGCAGTATGTTATCAATATATTTTTTTTTTACCATGGGCATCATATGAAAAATACGTTCAATGCCAAGACATACTTTCATGAAATCATGAGTTGAAAATATGTACCCAATAACTATAAACTGATTACACAGCTCGCAAAGTTTCATCATTAGAAAACTTTCCCCGTATCTCATTGAAGTAAAGTTTTATTTCCCACAGGTGTCGTGTACTTTATCAATAATAAATCTTGGCGTTTGTATAAAGATCTGATCTCGAAGGCTTCACAATGACAAAGTTTTCCCAGGTTCTGAGATGTCTTTGGTAAGTCATTATTTTTAAAAAATGATACCATTGTCTTTATATAAATATGTAATAATTTGTTTTAGTCATGTAGATTGCTATTTCTTGTGCATAAGGTATTTAACATGACTCAAGTATTATAAGTGTAGTATAATGTGAGAGAGAGAGAGAGAGAGAGAGAGAGAGAGAGAGAGAGAGAGAGAGAGAGAGAGAGAGAGAGAGAGAGAGCAAATTCATACCTAATTTTCATTCCTAACAGGTGTATCAATTGCTTAATATTCCACTCAAATGAATTACCATTATTATTCATTAGATAGAGAGAGAAAAATAGATTGGTAGATAGAGAGATATTCTTGCTTTACCTACCGAGCCATGGATGGACCCTTTGCACAGAAAAAACTTCCACAGAATTAGTTACTACATACACTGAATTCTCATCAGTTGTACGACAAAGCCCCTACACACATACATTGTAAAATCAATCCAACCACCCTTTTTAATATATGTTCCACAATTTTCGACACAATTTTACATCACTCGGAATTATTCCTCCATTTAGATCTCTATACTGTTAAAGATAATTACGATTGATATAATGATGACAGGGCAGCTGTCTGTAGCACGAGAGAAGGTTTACAGAGGATGATAAATAAGATAAACAGGACAGCAGAGAAGTATGGAATGAGAAAAGATATATCTAAGACCGAGGTAATAAAAATTGCAAGAAGACAGGGACCTCCAATAAACATGCATTTTGGAGATAAAGCTGTGGAGGAAGTCAGTCTCGTTCAAGTTCATAGAAAGTATTATAACACAAAAAGGAAACTGCAGTAAAACAATGTTAAGAGCAGAATAGCCCAAGGTAAGATAGCTTTTGAGAGAGAGAGAGAGAGAGAGAGAGAGAGAGAGAGAGAGAGAGAGAGAGAGAGAGAGAGAGAGAGAGAGAGAGAGAGAGAGAGGTTAAACATTAACGGGAAAACTGAAAATGGATCTGAAAAAAAGATTTGTAAAACGTTTCATATGGAGTGTCTCATTGTACGATTTTGAAACTAGAACTATAAAAGTAAAAGACAAGAAACACCTGGAAGCGTTTGGTATTTGGATATGGAGGAGGATCCTGAAAATAAGTTTGAGGGACCACAAATTAAATAAAGAAGTACTAAGAATAGTTGGAGAAGATAGACCCCTAATTACAACAATAAAGAGAAGGCAGGAAAATTTGATAGTACACATTTTAAGAGTTGATCGGTTACTGAAGGACATCATAAAAGGTAAATTTGAAGGATAAAGACCCAGAGGAAGGAAAAGGAAGTCAATGCTAGGTGACCTGAAGGGAGGGAGTAGGTACCAAGAGCTAAAGGAGGTGACCATGAATAGAGAATTATGGAGAGCCACTAATACATGATAAGACCTGTCTTAAAGCATTCAAGACGTAATTGAAGAGCATATGCACGCGCAAATTACCATTTACAGATTCTTTGTTGGAGATTAACAAAGAGATGGATTTACTTCCACTTTAATAAGATGGTATGAAAGAGAATAAAATGACCATTGTATATTTTATTCACATAAGGATTGGTAGAAGTTGATACTTTCTCAGTTCTACTATAGTGTGTATATATATATATATATATATATATATATATATATATATATATATATATATATATATATATATACACATCTATATGGGTATTTGCACCAGGAGGGAAGAGTAACGTAATGGTATTTTCATCTGATAATAATACAACGTTATTTGCACCCAGAGGTCAGAACCTTATCTCGTCGCTTGTTCTTTTGTAGTTTCAGTACATTTCGACTGTTACATATATCAGAATTGCTATATACAATAGAAACTCATTAAAAATAATTTATTTTCTTTGCTAAATTATACATTCCATCTTTTATGAAAATGGGACAATAAAAATGATTAAAAGTAAGAATAAGTTGAAATTATTTTGCATATGGAAAACATTTAATTTCATTCGCAAACAAAAGAGATTTGAATCTTTATTCATTCCAATATTTATTTTGCTTAAATCCTTGCTAATTTCTTGGCTTTGCTATTTTCACCAAGTTTGCTGCTGGTCTCTGTTTTTTGAGATCTTGAATTAAATCGCCTTATTGTTTTTTATTTTTCCGGTCGACCTTAGCTCTTGACAACAGGGAGATGAGTGTTAACTTTTCGCATTTGTTGAGAGATAGTTAGGGTCTCATCTTGGGCTGGCAGTGTTTTCTTTGACGATACGGTGTCAAATCCTGATGAATGGGGGCCATGGTTATTATACGGTGACGAAGTTGGGTCTCTAATCCTAGTTGTAATCTTTGCTTCTAATTGTGTTGTAGAATTACTAGGAACATTTTGAGGAGGGAAGCATAAGCCTATAATTAATTTTTTCTCCAAGTTTTGCACACTTTGTTAAGACAGATGTCAAGCACAGAATAATGTTTTGAGAATTCTTATATTTCTCTGCTGAGGTAAAAGGCTTGCTTTGGCTCCAAAGTGTGTACTAAGTGTTACTTTGGCTCAGAGAGGTTTGGTGTGGAATGACAGAGTTACATTTTTGCCAGTGGTGTTTGATGCCACCCTTTTGATGTTTTAATTTTGAAAATTAACCAAAGCTATGACATGACGACATGGCAGTTAAAATTGTGACTGGAAGGTACATATACTAGTGTCGTCTAATTCCTCTGTCTATAGTTACTGTATAGTAGGATTTGTTGACTTTTACAGTAGATGCGCCTTCTTGCACAAACAATTGACTTTTGGTTCACCATTCGTTGATATTTTGTGATTTTTTAATATTTTTTTAACCATGTTCTGCGAACATTTCATAGAGTTCTTTTAATCTAAAGTTACTAATCAAGGAAACATTTCACAAGTAGCAACATAATGCATAACCGTCAACTTTTGGGAAAATGAATATTAGAAGTAAAATATATCGTTTTGAAACTATCATAATCTCTTATCATTACCCTTAAAAGACTGCGAGATAAAACATGATTTGCCCATATTTCAATCCACAGATGTAAAAATATTTTTTCATTATTTTGAGAACAGCAATGGAATAGATCTAGCCAAACAATCATGTCTTCCATTTTCAATAATTACTTCCATGCATATTTACAATTTGTTTCTTTCAAACATTTCCTAGCGACTTATTTGTTTCACAAATACTTCATAGTACCATTTAGGACCGATTTCCATGTTTCCACTAATCGTTTTAGCATAAATCAACAGTAAAAAAAGAAAAGGCTTTAAACGTAATCCTCTTACTAACGCTTTCAAACATTTTCTTTAGTTTCTACAGTTATTTCTCAATATACTTTTTTTTTTTAACCTACATTTTGTGGCATTTCTCTGACTACTTGTATCAGTTCATTCATAAAAAGATCACTAAGTCATTATAAATGTTTATTTTTGCACTTTTCCTGAATAATCATTTTCATTCCTCATCTTTCAGTTTTAAGACTTACTTGTTTAGAAAATACAACATGACAATTATGCAAATGGACTATTCTTTTTTTTTATTTTGCCTATACTAAGAAGAACTCATTTTTCACGTTCAGTCGTCGGGAATTGTTGCTAATATACGCTTTACCTCACCTTCTGGGCAGTGATTCTATCACAATTTCACTACATTTCGAGTTTCATTTGTGACTTCATAATTTTGAATGTTTCGGCATATTAATTATCCTACGTGCATTCTCAATTTATGCAAATCCAATCCACTCATGCATCATTCAGATCTTCATTTCGTCCTTCTTCCAACGCAAGATTACATTTCCTTTAAAAGGACTCTCTTCATTTGCATCTTACTTTTCTAGGACCATGTGCCCTTGACCTAATGTTCTTCTATTTATTCCCTTTTAAAGCTTCCTTTTGTGGGTAATATATCATCAAAATTCAACCGTTATCTTGAATACATTTTACATATATTCTCCAACCCACTCATTTTAAGGCACAATATCTTAATAAAATTGTACACTTGTACAATATTCCTTTTGTTATGCAAGTGTACATCAGATGGTCTTTACTTTTTTAACTCCTTCACTAAGAGGCAGTGGATCCGTTAATTCTATGTTTTTTACCTAATCTTACTACGTACTCAATAATATTCCTTTATACTAGTTTATGGCATTAAAGTCCTTTTTTTTCATAGCTTAATAATGTTCTTACCAAGCTCACTTGAATAAATCATAACCATGCCCTAACTCTACTCGCTTTCAGCGTGGATACCATTCTATAAATAGGTTCTATTCACATTAATTCTACACTTACCAGCTTTCAAGAATGAATATTGATTTGAAATATCACCACTTCCATCCATACACTTGCATGGGAAATTAATACCTCTTCAAAAAGAAAGGAAAAAAAAAAAAGTTCCCCTTTCGTAATTTAAGATCTTTATCTTCACCCTTTGCTTATGAGGTCAAGTTAAACAGTCTTAATTGGTGTTTACTCAGAGAAGTCATGAGTATTCTATATCGTATCCATTTATAGATAACATCCTCGAAGTTATATTTGATAAGACAAACAGATTCCAACAATTTATTACAGATCGATGTTAATGTAAAAATATTTAGATTAGAACAATATAAACGCATGAAAAAGTCATAATACATTCATTAATCTGTAAACAAAAAGCGCTCATTCTGTACCGTACCATAAATTGGCTTTTATAGACAAACATGCCACCCGATTTTCATATATGTAATTTAGATTATTCATTTACCTCTACTGATGACACATTTAAGTATTAAAAAACATCGTTATATATATATATATATATATATATATATATATATATATATATATATATATATATATGTATATATATATATATATATATATATTGCACCAGACTGTAAAAATAACAATATGGTGTCTGCACCCCAGATGAATATAACGCATTACCTTATACGATTGTCATGATTTCCTAGGTATCACTTCCGTCTCTTTTCTCTTCTGTTAGTTACATACTTAACCAGTTTCCCTCAAAGATAGTGCTTGTTATCGAAAGGAATGGTTTCTTGTTAATTAAACTCGATATCAGATGCCTTCCCAAATCTATGACAGTCAGTTTTCCGTTAACTTCTAAAAAGGATTAATATCATGGCTGGAATAATAGCGACCGACTGCTCTGACACCTTCGAGCAGGGTTTCTCCTTTCGTCCTCTTGTAGAATTTGAGCAACAATTCAGTTACTTCAGGAAAAAGACTTGGAGAGCCTATCGAGTAAAGGCATCATGCACCGGTGAGGTACAAAACAAATTAAAAGAATTTCATTTACCATCAGTGCTTAAATATTCTTCTGTGACATATGTGTGTGTTCCTTATGGTGAACCAAGGAAAAAAGTTACCTTGCCAGAGAATAAAAAGAAGTATCCTCCGTGTGGATGCCAATCTTTAATATCCTTATATTCCTCGAAGGATAAGCCAAGAATCACAAGATCAAATTTGGGTCAAAATCACGAAACGGCCACAAACTTGCACAAGATTACAAATGCTTCAGTTACTTAAGGAGTAACATTAATATTCGGTTGTTTGGTAACGACAAGAATACTCGAATCGAATTAGAGAGCGGGAAACGGAAACAACTGATGTCTTTCTCTTCTTCAATGGGAGAATCTATCCGTAAAACTTGTTTCCACAAACACATACTGGATGCTGAAAGGCCTTAATGGTTTAAAGGCGGAGGCAAGGGACAGTGACATTGCCCAAGCAAGCAGGACAATTCCCTAAAGACTGACCATATATCTTATGATCAGCGCTCAAGCCCACTCTCCACCCAAGCAAGGACCAGGGAGGGGCAGCCAATATCTGCTCCCCCAAACGCCCCAACCTTGACTTACAAGGATGGTAAGGTTGCAGATACTAAAGGCACTAATAAGTCTGAGCGAGACTCGAACCCTGGTCTGGCAAACACCAGACATACACGTGATCAATCAGGCCGCAACAATTTCCCACCAATGTATAGTGGCGGAATAAGGTACAGAGGAAAGTGACTTAATGGTTATACAAATGGCTAAAAACGTAATTGAGCCTCATATGACTAGTATAGCAAGTAGTAATATTACTGGTGATAATTTATGTTATTATGAAAATAAGATCATGTATTGCACTATGCTACTATAGATATTTTTGTTGTAATTGCTATCAATAATGATTCTGTGAATAAGCCCGTCCTAGTTAGGAACAGGCATTCAAGGGTTTTGAATGAATGAGTAATCGAATAAGGATTTACTAAAGCACTGTCTTTCCAAAGAAATCTCAGATCCACTTATTGATTGTATTTTATAGTTACAAAGTGAAAAAGGGTTTACTTGGAATGGTAATCTATTTAATCGAAAGAAATATGTAGTCTTTACCTAGACGTAGGTGTGTGCAGATGTATATATAATTAACCTGATATATCCCATTGTTTCTTTTGCAAGAGGAGAAATTCTTTGTATTACCACAAAACTTACCTTGCTTACATTACTACCGGGGACTGCCCTTTTATCAACCGTAATCGCATGTTATTTCCGCCTGTTAATCCCATTATCCTAATTGAGTGGATCCTTTTTCAAAAGCAAAGAATTCTGCGTCGACCATGGCTCGAAAATGTAAAGGAAACCGAGAATATGAAATCAAAATATTAGATTTTGCCATTCCGGTGTAATTTCTGTGGTTTTCAGAGGTATCTTTGTTGCCTATTGAATGCAATTGTATGATATTCGGAATTATATGTATGGCACCGATTTTTTTTTTTTAATAACCATTGCCGAATTTTAACAGGCATTTCTAGTAGGGTAGGGTTAAGTCAGGACTCGAACATAATTAAAACATTTCCGTGTCGACCATATTCATGAAAGTCCTGTGTCATAGATCAATGATAGTTTTTGTCCAAGTATCTGAGCAAAGTCTGTCATTTTATCCCTACCCTGCAAGATCAACACGCGAAAACGTCATTATGAATTATTACCATAATTTATCCATTGCGTCATATTTTCTATTCTAGGAAAGAAGTTTCCCTTCTCCCCTTTAATGTTGTTAAACTTTTCCTTCTTTACGAATATCCCCATCTCAATCTAACCACACAGTCAAATCTTTTTACGATGAATTTATTTTTAACTCCTATGCACATTTCCAAACAACCTTTACTATGAAAAGCGTGACTCCCATCCAGTTAGATATAGATTAAACGAAACAAAATATTCTAGATAAAAAAATTCACCTCAGAACTTCCTGAACAAACTCACAACCCCTTTGATAAACGTCTGGTTTCATTAAACCGGAGAAATAACCGGTTGCCCCAAGTTCACCCACTAATCACTGAAGGCAAGACGTTATTAGAGAGTTGCCTGGGCTCAATTTAGGCTGTCTCTACTTAATAACCGTAATTGTTTTGAAGGGCATTCCTTTCCCATCTACTGACCTGGGTCGATAGTTACAACTTGCATGAATTACATATTTTGATGAAGATGATTCGTCTCGATAAAGCTGTATTTCATTCTATGTAATTTTATCTTTTCAGTGGAAACATTTACAAGATTTTATTAGACTCTGAAATTCTTTTCTTTCATATTCATAAGTATGTTTAGCCTATATCTATTCTTTATGTACACGTATATACACACATAAACGATACACACACACTATATATATATATATATATATATATATATATATATATGCATAAATATATATATATATATTTATGTATATATATATATATGTGTGTATATATACATATATATATATATATATATATATATACATATTTATATATATATATATATATATATATATATATATATATATATAATGCTTGTGTTTTATATAACTAATTATGAAATCAAATTAGTATAGGCTACTTCTTAGTTACTCTACCACTTTCGTTAAAGGAAAGAAAGCTTTTCTTACGCAACCTGATTACTATGAATTATTTTCTTCATCATCTCACTTAACTAAGAATTGTTAAGACTGCCTTAAAGATTAAGGATTCGTCCTTTTCATGAATGATTCATTAATCTCTATTAGGAGAGAGAGAGAGAGAGAGAGAGAGAGAGAGAGAGAGGAGAGAGAGAGAGAGAGAGAGAGAGAGAGAGAGAGAGAGGTTACTTTTAAATACATGACCCAAATTTTCCTTCTTCGTCTGAACTGAAAGTACAGAAGACAAATTTCCTTAGAACGATTTTCGTATTTTATACGATTTTTAAAACTATAAATGTTAGCAAAATTACAGCAAAAGGATTTAACGTTATCTACATAGTACAAACAGTCCAGCTCTTTTATTGTGTTATACGCAACTTACACCAAAATGATTTACATAGAAAACCTCAAATATTTGCGTCAAGTCCTAGGTACAAATTTTGACAATTAAAGCAGCCATTCGTGCACCCGGCAACAAAACCGGTGTCGCCTGGCCAGACCTGACCTGGAGAGATCATGCCCTTCTTGTCCTGAAAGGTGACTGACGTTAAACAACCGAGACATCGTTAGGATGGTTCGAATGGGAGGAGGAGGGAAATTACCGATATCATTCAAAGAAATGCGATAATGAATGAAATATATATGAAAGGAGAAAGAACTTTTTTATCCTTTTAAGAAATGTAATCTAAAATTATTTCGAAACTAAATCATCAAGGGATTTTGTAATTTTTATTTGAATTTTCCTATCCTATTTCTTGAATATTGGAACTGACTATTCATATTAATATTCATAACACGGAAATATCTTTCGTTTCCATATTCCTAAGCAGTTCCTCTCTCTCTCTCTCTCTCTCTCTCTCTCTCTCTCTCTCTCTCTCTCTCTCTCTCTCTCTCTCTCTCTCTCCACACACACTCATACATACACACTGTAGTATTGTATGTAAGCGCTATCGTTTCAAATAGCACCTATTGGGTCACTAATCATAATAAGTGACCTTTGTCACTTATTAATGTAGCTCGGTGTGGTTAGAGTCAGCTTTCGCCACGGGCTACTTGGCTCCGGCCCTCTTATAGAAAATAGTAATTTTGCTATATCGATTATATTAGTTTAAGGTTGGAGATTTAAAATGCATCATCAGTTAACATTATATTGTTTCAGAAGTGATTGGTGAAAATAAAATATAAGAAATGATATGCAATGAAAGTGTTCATTGGTGCATTATTATAGTGATGTTGTGGTATATAGGATGTAGGGTATAAAAGATAACCAACACATTGTTGATTCAAGTTATCTGATTCGGCTTCAATAACCTTAGATGACAGGATGACAGAAAACTCCCAATCAATCAATCAATCAAATTAGCTGGGCTAGTCGCTCACTTCCAAGCGAACCCCCATCCTTGGTGACGATTGCCCAATGCTCAAAGGTCCGAGTCTAGCTGGCTTCACCCTCCCCAATGAAAGGGGAAACATTTCTTTAGCATTGACCTTTCGTATTACTACGATTTTATTTGTCGTTACATGACCTGAGGTTCAACTCCTCATAGGTGTTCCCCCGGTAAGCTCTTCAAGAAGCCCATTACTCTCGATATTTGTTCAATCAGTCTTTTGCACATTTACTTCGTTATTTATAGATTTGAAATAATTGAAAACACCTGAAAAGCCAACTGTATGAAATATTGTCATCTTAGTATTTTTTTTTTATTTACCAAAAAACTTCCACGAGAAGGATCTCATCATAACTGTGAGACCTTTAAAGCTCAAGCATGTGGGGATGGGGGTAGAAGGAAATAACCAGGTGGGGGTTAAAGATTATGGTGGAGAGGTGGCAATTGGGTGATCTTAATGAATGGCTTGACGAGGTGTGCTTATTAACATTTATGAAGTGATGATGTTAATGATGGTAATAACCCTCTTGATAACATTTAATATCAATGATTCCAATTCGCAATGAAAACGAGCATATATCGTTCTAACTTTGTTTTTAGATAGTCACTGAAAACCTTTGTAACATGGGATCTTCACCCAAAAGAAATACAAATCCAACACCAGCTTGCAAAGTAGTTAGTGGTCTTGTGTGATCCTTGGGCACATCCAAATAACATGGAATATTGGATACAGGTAATATATATATATATGTGTGTGTGTATATATATATATACATATATATATATATGTGTGTGTGTGTACATATATATATATATATATATACATATATATTTATATATATATATATATATATATATATATATATATATTTATTTATATACAGAGAGAGAGAGAGAGAGAGAGAGAGAGAGAGAGAGAGAGAGAGAGAGAGAGAGAGAGAGAGAGAGAGAGAGAGAGAGAGAGAGAGAGAGTGTTACAAGGAGTTTGGAAGTCTCAAAGACTGTTTAGTCCATCCGCAGAGACTTCATTTTCTCTTTGATAGAGCTATTTAGTTTAAGCATTTAGAGAGTTCTTATGATCTTATATAACTTATTCTTGAACTCGAGAGAGAGAGAGAGAGAGAGAGAGAGAGAGAGAGAGAGAGAGAGAGAGAGAGAGAGAGAGAAAGCAGCTGCTAGGATAATGCAAACAAAGGATATATCATTCTGACGTATATTAATTGGAATGGTCAGTTCCCACAATATTTAAGGATGTTCCATATAAAAATGTAATAAGGAATTCAACTATATCGGTGTGATTCTATTTTTCGATAACTATTCTAGAAAACGATTGCATTTCTTGAAAGAATAAGAGATAAGATCTCTATCTCTTTCATATATATATATATATATATATATATATATATATATATATATATATATATATATATATATATATATATACATTCTCTTATCCTCGCTCTTTGATTGAAATCGGTAATTTACCTCCTCACATTTGAATCATCCTAACGATGTCATGGTTGTTTAAACGTCAGGCCACCTTTTAGGGCAAGAAGGGCATGATGTTTCCAAGTCGGGTCTAGCGAGGCCACACCGGTACATTACCCCTCCAACTATTACCCCCCCCCCCCCGTAGTTTGAAACCGTTTTCAGGCTACCGGGGGGTAACTTGAAACCGGTTTCAAGCTACCCCCGGGGGTAATTTGTCCAAAAAGTCGTCAGTATGACTGCTGAACGGAAATAGGACAACCTCGATATCATCTATGACTACATAGTGAGCACCAAGTACCCAACAGTGGCTTCGGAAAACGAAAAGGCCAATCTTGGAACACTATACTCTGTTAAATTCACGAAGGTCAAGGTGTATCTAAAGACAAAAACACACGGTGCCATATTTTCGACATCGTAGTATACCTTCTCACCTCACTAAATTTTTTTAGTAATCTCCCTTGGGAATCGACCACCTATCAAAGAAAAAAAATTCTTCTCTGTAGGCCACAGCCGAAATGTTTCTTTGTTTTCTTTTGTCATATCGTCTCTTACAATAGTTATTCTATTGTTTTTTTTTTTTTTGGCATATCAACATGATCACTATATTTTCTTGTTATCAGTTTGCTTTAAACACTTCTTTAATGATACAATTAATGAATGTCCATCGCTGACCTGAGAAACTATATCCAAAAAGTACGACTGAATAATGCTACAAAACAATAACAAGTTTAAGTTGAGTTTTTATGGAATTAAAGTTCTAGTAATGCCATTAATTATAACTACAAAATTGCACCCTTTTCTCTTTATTTTCGAAACACAATGTCGAAAATATGGCATGTGTGTTTTTGTCTCTAAGTACATCTCAAACTTCTTCGTAAATCTGAAAGAGTATAGCAACAAAGTACACATCTCGTTGTGGACTTTTGTGTCAATTTCTCCACTCATATTGCCGTTTGAAACTCATGCACCTGAAGCATATAAATGGCATCTTTTTGAGATGATAAAAGAAACAATTATTCTTTTTCTTAAATACGAAAATAAACTTTTTTTTCCTACTGCTGCGAAGTCGGCAATAAATGAATGATGCTTATGTCCACTGTCATATAGATTATTTTCTATTTCGATGAGAGGGTAACTTGAAAACATGGGGGTTAGTGTGAAACCGGTTTCAAACTACCTCCCCTGTAATCTGAAACCGGTTTAAAGTTACCGGGCGGGGGGGGGGGGGTAGTTTGAATCCTTTACACCGGTTTTGTTGCTGGGTGTACAGCTTGAAGAAAATGGGTCAAACTCCAGACACAGATAAAGACCAGAAATGGCTCTATTTGTTGATATTGTATATATATATATATATATATATATATATATATATATATATATATATATATATATATATATATACAGTACATACATATGATAAATTTTGCACATTTAAACGTGTTTTTTACATTTCAAATAAGCCATATATATTATACAGTATATGCTATGTATACACAGTATGTATATATATATATATATATATATATATATATATATATATATATATATATATATACAGTACATACATATGATAAATTTTGCACATTTAAACGTGTTTTTTACATTTCAAATAAGCCATATATATTATACAGTATATGCTATGTATACACAGTATGTATATATATATATATATATATATATATATATATATATATATATATACATATATATATGTGTGTGTATATATATATATATATATATATATATATATATATATATATATATATATTAATGCAATAAAGTCTGGATTCTCTTAACGAAATCGGGATCAGAGCCCCAGGCGAAATCACTCAAAGACTATAGTATCTGTCTGGCCGGGTTTCGAACCCTGGACCAGGGTTTCTCACTACCCTATGTAGTTTTAGGATTGCTCTACAGATATCTTCAAGTGTAAAATTTGTTTATTATATATTATATATATATATATATATATATATATATATATATATACATATATATATATATATGTGTATATATATATATATATATATGTGTGTGTGTGTGTGTGTGTCTGGGTGTGTGAGTGTCTGGGTGTGTGTGTGTAATACAGAATTGAGTTCGATTTCAAGTTACGGTAGAATTTTATATCTATTGAACACAACATTACTTAGAGTTTTATCAGTTTTATCATACATACATTCGCAGACATAGATGTACCAATATACATATACATATATATATATATATATATATATATATATATATATAGAGAGAGAGAGAGAGAGGAGAGAGAGAGAGAGAGAGAGAGAGAGAGAGAGAGAGAAAGAGAGAGCGCCATTAATTTTTCAAATAATGAAATGGCATCTTCATTGATATAGCAGTATTACAAAGCTGTTACTTTGGAAAGTTTTCATAACACATCAAACAGAAATAAACCTTATTTTACGGTTGTGAAGTATCTTTTTAAATGTGTTTATATATCTCGTAGTACGTTGTGACTTGGAAGTAGCCATTCTCACCCTATAACGTGATAAAAAGAGGAATGATAAAGTAACAACTAACGAAACCTTTTTGATTGCATTTTGATTTTACATTTAATTTTGTATTATAATTGTTATATGTAAAAGGATTTGAAATGTAGATACAAAATAATATTAAATGAGAATAGAATTTAATTTTATTATGCTTGGTAAAATCATTGTCATATAATAGTCCTTCAATTATGACAGCCCTCTCTAGTGGTTCTTATGTATCCATTACCTGCCTAATCTCCTTCCCTACTATTAAAATTCCACAATTAGAGCCGCAGGTCAGAGTGAAGTACATTCTATATAGGGAATTTACCTGTTACAATCTCTAGTGTACTTGAACCTCCCAATTATCGACGAGTCTAATGAAGAGAACGATTTTATGTTCTACTGTTAACTAGAATAAATATTTGGTATCTATTTCTAGAAAGATATCAGGGCTATATTTAGAGAGAAGCAGTATTAATGAATTTATTCTATCCCAATTCCTATTTATATCGTGATATTCTAAAGCTAGTGCTTATGGTATTCACATTTTACATATAATATGAATTTATTTTTTTTTTCGTTTTGCGGTCGAGGCAGTAGCGTAATCAAGTCTTTCGCCATAACAAACTAATACAGTTAATTTTGTTATTAAAGTGCTAGTAAGCGATGATTGTGGTTGTAATGTGTCTCCTGAGAATTTTTTTTTTTTTTTTTTTTTTTTTTTTTTTTTTTTTAAATCAAATATTACTGATCTGGAAATAAAGCTTATAATATATCTTAGTATCATATACAATTATCAATAGGAGATAATATTTTGCAAGCGGATGCGATTTTATATGCAAGATAACACTTTCTCTGTTTTGTGATATTAGCCATGGTATTTGATAATGAATCACTAACGTTTTCTTAGTATTCTTGTAATTTTGGGAAGATAAATTTGCTTGTAAGGAATTTGTAATGAGTTGTGTACATTAGCAAAAACACACAAAACTAAAAAGGAAATGGTATAGAATTATAAGAAATTTTGATGATTGTCCATTGATAATCATTCCAATAATCTTGACCTTGACGATGCTGATAGATATTTTTTCGGCTTTTAATTAATTTTCAAGAACATTTTCTATCGTGATAACCAATGATATATATGTACACACACACACACATATATATATATATATATATATATATATATATATATATATATATATGTATATATATATATATATATATATATATATATGTATATATATACATACATATATATATATATATATATATATATATATATATATATATACACATACTATATGTAATACGACAACATACTCATTCCTTTAGCTTTGTCGTGACTGGTTGATATGTAATGAATGAGACATGGCAAAATAAGTGTAAAAACTGTCACTTTTAAAAAGGAAAGTGAAGAAACTGCCATCAGATGTGTATATGTTAGCTCCTATATTTCCACACTACATCTTTACTTGCGGAATGCTGCAATGTTTTGCCTTTGGAAAAATCTATCCTTTACATTTAAACCTTTTTTCATTTTCATTCCAATATTTTCTTCTGATCTGTTTCAAAATTTTTCGATAGTAAATACTTTATAAATTGTGTTTATGCAACGGCAATTAAATATTCTATAATATGTTTCTTTTATTATAACCTCTTTATTTTTTCCCTGTATTTAATTATTGATTTTTCATTGGACTGAAATATTTTGGATTTTCCTTAAAGATAGAATTATCTCTCTCTCTCTCTCTCTCTCTCTCTCTCTCTCTCTCTCTCTCTCTCTCTCTCTCTCTCTCTCTCTCTCTCTCTCTCTCTCCACAAACACATGGTCATATCCTTCATCAGCATGTCACCTTGCATCTGACATTTGATATTCTAAAATGACTAAGTTTTAGTTGGAGACATAGATACCGCAGATGTAAAGACAATTCCAATATGATTCTTATCGTGTTTTGCTCCCTGGGTCATGAGCAAAAGAAATGGAGAAAACAAAAGGAAATGGAGTTTCTATTCATCCCTGGACAGATAGAAAGTTCCTTTTTATCTAAACAGTAACTATTATTATTATTATTATTATTATTATTATTACTTGCTAAGTTACCACCCTAGTTGGAAAAGCAGGATGCTATAAGCCCAGGGGCTCCAACAGGGAAAATAGCCTAGTGAGAAAGGGAAATAAGGAAATATGAATAATTTAAGAACAGGAACAAAATTAAAATAAATATATCATATATAAACTATAAATACTTTAACAAAACAGGAGTAAGAGAACTAAGATAGAACAGTGCGCCCGAGTGCACTCTGAAGCAAGAGAACTCTAATCGAAGCCAGTGGAAGACCATGGTACAGAGGCCATGGCACTTCCCAACACTAGAGAACAATGGTCTGATTTTGAAGTGTCCCTCTCCTAGAAGAGGAAAACTGCCATTGAACAACAACTGTGCAGTAATCCCTTAGGTGAAGAAGAATTGTTTAGAATCTCAATGATGTCAGGTGTATGAGGACAGGAGAATATGTAAAAAATATGCCAGACTATTCGATGTGTGTGTAGGGAAAAGGGAAAATGTACAGTAACCAGAGAGAATGATCCAATGTAGTACTGTCTGACCAGTATAATGACCCTACAACTCTCTAGCGTTAGTATCTTAACGGGTGGCTGGTGCCCTGGATAGCCTACTACCACTAGTCTATTCTTGAGCAACAGCGATGATGTCTTGGTTTTCTTTTATTTAATCTCTGTCTGGATGACGAAAACACTATTGCAGTCATTACATTTCCAATTTAAAGAATCCCAGACTTCGTGACGTGAAATTTGATATCCTAGTTACCACCAAACGCATTTTACAAGCTGGAATCATGAATAGGATAATTGTGTAAAAGGTAATCTTTTTTATCCCTGCATGGTGCATGTCCTTGGCTTATATTGATTGCGGTGCACATTCAAAGCAAGAGAAATGAATTTAAAACGTCTACATTCCCTTGACAATAAGTCTTGATTTGAGAGTTACCAGCTGCAAACGGTTTTTTTTTTATTATTGATATTTTTCATAAACGTGTTCGTTATTTTAAAACCTATCTTGTATTTATGGGGATTTTTAATCTGGTTGTTATATAAATCAATATTTTTGATTTTGATGTTAAAAAGTAATAACGTTAGCAGGTCCCCAAATGTTTACAAATAGGATTCGCCATGGAAACAAGCACAATTATACTAGTTCGCAAATACAGAGCAATCACTAATTTTAGTCACCGTATCCTACTTCAGGAAAGAAGTAAATTTATATTCAAAAAAGAAAAAAGATTGTTTCCCAGGTGATTTTGCATTGTATGTACAATTTGAACATCAACACAATTCACGGCCTTGATGAATAGATCAAAGCAAAGCATATGACGGTCCTGCAAACTTGTGATTTAAGGGGGGGGGGGGGGGAACCGCTTTGCTTAATAATATGAAATAATTCACGTGTACTTCAAATTATCAGTTATAGAATAGTAAACTCTTGTAACCGGTGAGTGTGGCTTCCTTTTCATGAAAAACATTATAATAGAAATTACAAGGTATTGAGTAAGCAATAAAATTTTAGATAAAGTAATCGTTTACTCCACTGGGCAAAGTACTCGTTACATCGGCGAAGGAAAGTCATTAGAGAATAAATATAAATATATACATATATATATATATATATATATATATACATATATATGTATATATATATATATATATATATATATATATATATATATATATATACGTATATTTATGTATACACACACACACACACACACACACACATATATATATATATATATATATATATATATATATATATATATATATATATTGTAGAAAGCTGGAGCGCACACATAATGCATTAATCACAGGTAATAAATAAAGTTTGTGGAAATATTTGGTAAAGAATTATAAGAAGCAAGCATAAGATTGCAAAAGTTTACTTCACTTTTCAAAAATATCTAAGCCACCCACTGTTTCCTACATGACACATTCAATTAACAAACATAAGTCTACAGAGAGAGAGAGAGAGAGAGAGAGAGAGAGAGAGAGAGAGAGAGAGAGAGAGAGAGAGAGAGATAATCATTTAACTAAAGCCTTGCAGTAAACCATGTATAATTGTTCTAACCTAAGCTGGTACACGTTTCAGGAACGAGGAAAGAGGTAAATTCCTATAATAAGGTGTATCGTGTTACTGCACAGCTGTTTGCTTAATTGAATTCTTACCAGGTGATCTATTGTCTTTTAAAATTTTATACCAAGAGTTACCACCAAAGAGTATTTGATTTGAATAACGGTGGTTTTATTGTTAAAACTTACTCTCTTGATTAATAACAGAATAACAGACTTTAAAGAAATATTTTTTGGGGTAGTAAATTATCTAATTATATGATATATCCAATATGATACATTCGTAAAGATAACATTGATTTTTCATAAATGTTCGAAGCTTCAGCAATACTACTTGGTTGTCTCAAATACACTTATGAATATGGATACTAAGTATAGTTTTTATTACGTCGTTTACATGCTAATAATTAGTAGAAGTTGCATTTAATAGTTTATTGCAATATTTTTTTTTATCACTATAAGATTAATAAGCAATGTTTTTTAGCATTATCAATTTTATTATTTGCAATTGAAACGAATTAAAACTTTGCGTCATCCCTTTTTAAATGAAATATTCAATTGTTTCTCAAGAAACTTATTTAAGACTTTCGATAATCATAGTTTCTTGTTTATAACTGAGAAGTTATGTGTTGTAATTATCATATCACAGCTGTAGTTTTTATTATAACCTTAATATTTTCATCTTGGAATTAGTAGGGACCAAATGTTCAAGTGAAGGTCTCTCCTAAAGTTCGTTCTGTTTAATTTAAAGTATATAAAAGAGAAGAGAAAAATATTTGAAATTTGTCGTATTCGTCTTTCCTTTATTCCAGGTGAATGACCGTATCTTAGGTACTGAGTATATAAAGAATTTTACAATACTGCAGAAGATAAAATATTTGCATCACTTATATGAAACATAAGACATTTTCATATCTTTCTTAAGAATATGGTACAAAAGTTAACACTAAGATCAAGGCCAATTATACGAACCTCCACACCCCAATCAATTAATTTTCTTACGTCATTGGAAATTGTAAAAAGGGTATCACATGCTCCAAGACGTTTGCGAGAGCATTATTGCAAACTAAGAAACATTATTACCTTCAGCATATCTATTTAGATGTTTCTCAAAAAGATATTTTAAAAATTTAGATAACAGAGGAGTTATGGAAATGAGCTGTAATCAGCACGGCTAAAGTTACCAAAGACACATTTACCTAATGTAGTATCATCGCCGATTCTCCAAGTACAGAAAGAACCTCTTTTTGTGAGCCAAGAAATCATCTGTGTTTAAAAATAAGCAAAGGAAAAAATATTGTTTGGGTCTACTGTACAGCATAAACAGCAAGGTCCCCGAGAATCTTATTTTCATGGAGCCAAAAAGCTAAACTAGTTTGTGCAGTCTCAGGAAAACATGAAACCGAATAGATCGACCGTTTCATTACTCTCCCCACTCTCAAACATATCATCAAAAGATACTGCCATTTTCCTTGGACAATTAGTGACAGAGCCATCTAGTATAAGTAAGGGGGCATTGTAAAGTCCACCAAAACGTACAGATATAAGGGTAGTCCACAATTTATGATCCTGTATTGTACCGTAAAGGGTTCCTTGTATGGTCAAATTGTATTACTTTTTAGTTGAAGTATAAACTCTCTGAGAAACAGCTCTTAAGTGAGTATAGTTATTCCAATTGAAATCTGATCTGGTACGTATTCGAAGAGGATACGCCTGCTCTTCTCGAAATAAGAGTGTCTACAATCGTCACTGTATCTTTCCTCCCCTAAATTTTCGGAATGGGATTGACCACAGACTAATTTTAAAAGACGCCAATAAATGATGTTGATGCTTTATTAATAGTGAAAAATGTCTGAATTTTTACTCGGATGGAGACCTAAGAAGTGACCATGAATCAACTCACTGTATACTGATACCTATAACCAGGAAGCATATCAAACAGTGATAGAAGTTTTATGCTTTTAAACCTGTTTAATGATAACAAAGCACCGAAAATTTTGTAAAATCATTTATCAATCCTTAATAGAGATATAGCTGAAATTAGTACATGGTGCCAATTATGGGGCATGAAGTTAAATCCAAGCAAATCTCAAAGTCTGATTATAAGTAGGTCGAGGACAGTTGCTCCTCAACATCCGGATCTCAGCATTGATAATATGTCTTTACCTTTTTATGACTTCAAATTTGAGTTGTGATTTTCAACAATAAATCTACTTTTGAGAAAGACGTTAGGTCTTTCTCTTCTTCAGTTTCACAAAAAATTGGATTATCGAGAAAATCTTTTAAGGTTTTCGGTGATCAGTGTATTCTGAAAAAGTGTTTTAATTCTTTCATTCTACCTTCTTTCGAGTATCGTTCTCCTGTCTGTTTTTCAGCTGCTGATTCCCATATTAATTTATGGTCTATTAAATTTATTTTTTCCTGATATAGATATTAATCTCTAGCACCGTCTTTCAATTAGTTCGTTATTCTGACTATCCTTTACATTCAGATCTTCCCGGACATAACCTGCCTGTTCGTAATACCAGGTATGCAGTTAAATCTTATAGTCAGGCCTTCTCTATCATGAGACTCAATACTACGCAGTGTTCCAGACATTTAATCCAGCTGTTACCAAGTTGTGGAATGATCTGCCTAATTGGATAGTTGAATCAGTAGAACGTCAAAAGTTCAAACTTGCAGCAAATGTATTTATGTTGAACAAGCTGACACAAATCTTTTTTTATAGTTTACATATGAATGGTCTGTTTTAATGTTGTTACTGTTCATGAAATATTTTATTATTAGATATTTCCACTGTTACTGAAATGTTTTATTTTAATTTGTATTAATTTTCTTATAGTTTATTTATTCATTTTTCCCTGTTGGAGCCTTTGGGCTTATAGCATCCTGCTTGCGGGCTTATAGCATCCTGCTTGTCCAACCAAGGTTGTAGTTTAGCTACTACTACTACTACTACTACTACTACTACTACTACTACTACTACTAATAATAATAATAATAATAATAATAATAATAATAATAATAATAATAATAATAATCAGTACAAAATATTTTCACTGCATAACTAAACTTAATCTTTGTGGCATTTGAATGCAATTATATATTCATAAATTTTATTTTACTGACTACGGTTTTGTTGAAGAATGAGCAGCATCAGAATTGTATATTTCATTTTAATATTTGGCAATAACAAACCGTAAAAGAATCTCATTGTATATACAAAGTTTCCACCAAGCTTCCACGTTTACCAATCTATAAACCACAACAGACGTTTACCTAATATAAGTATGAGGAATAGAATACCTTTAATACCTCAAGCATATACTTACTTACTTTAAGGGCTGCTTTTCTGGTCCTATACAGCAGGGGAACCCTCCTCCTTACAAGACCTCCACAGTCAGTTTTATCATGTTTGTTCAAAAGCATTCAACATTTCACACCGCATATTGCTTGTTAATTGTCAAATCCACTATATTGAAGCACTTAGAGTACAAGAAAGTCTTCAGTTTCCTCCTGAAAGCCTTCATATCTCAAGTCTTTCGAATATCTAGTGTGAGCTTATTGTATAGTCTCAGGGCCGTATATTTAAAGGATCTAGCACCTACAGTAGACATAAAGTATATCTAGGTTCCAATAATTTGAAATCATCTGTAACTATTCTCGTGTCAATACTTGTTAGCTGCACAATATGTAGCAATTTTCTTATATATTTTGGACGTCCGGTTTTGATAACTTGATGAGTTCTTGTACATATTTTGAACTCAATTCTCGATTTGATAGGCAGCCAGTGTGAATTAATTAGTATATGGAAGATCTCTTCTCGAGGTGGGACACCTTTTATCAGTCTTGCTCCTCTGTTTACTTTTGGTAAATTGTAGTAAATGGAGTTAGTAATCATTCCTGGTAATTACACAGTTTATCATAAGTTTCTTTACATAATGTTCATCCAGATACAGATGGCTTCATTAATTCCGGTACACTGATGTCTCCTTATCTTCCCGTAAAGTGTACCGGAGTAAATGAGGTCAACTGTACTTCTTTATAAAAGCAATGTTTCTAAGATTACCAGGTTTTTACCACATCATATATTAGGCATTGAAAGAGATACACCTAGATCACGAACTTTACTAGATATCGGGGCAAAGTAGTTATTTGTCTTTATTTGAATATTGAGATCATTCTTAAAGTTGTATGATATTTATGGTCGCTTGTTTGTTAAATTAGTATAATTCAACGTATGTGGTTGGTAGTTGATGCATTTAAGCTGTGTATAATGGGAAAATTTATTATCAGTGTAAGGGAAAATAAAAGCGAAGCTTACTAATAAAATGTTTATTTGTGTTGTAGTATGCGTGAAATATCCATATTACGAAACAATATATCAAGTAAATTATTAAAGATATTAGTATAAAAATAAGATATTGATGAGACAATGGAGACAAATATTACAATCGTCTACTAACTTTTCTTTCCACATTTCTGTAATGTAGTTGACCTATGACGAAGATTTGAAAAGACGCCAATAGGTGGTGATGGTACTTTGTTTATTATAAAAGATATCTGATTATTTTTCTCAGAAGGAGAAACAAACATTGTCTACGTGGTCACTGCAATATATACCGGCATCAGTATCTAGGAAAATATATGCAGTAAAATGATGCTAAAGTCGTTATCAGATTATGATTTGAGTTTTATGCATTTAATCCCCGTGTTTTATGTTTGATTACAAGTTATATGAAATATCGTCGTAGACGACCATACCATTAAGAGATATGAGGGGATATTAATTATATCTCTACTGGTGAACTATGGTAATATTCTTCATTATCAGGTAATTTGGTGATAATGAGAGCAAGATCAGCTGTAATTCCTCATAACATTATAATAGTAACGGATATAACATTGCTCCATAGTTTCCAGTAAGTTACAGGAACATGGAATTGATCTTGCTTCTTTAACAACTGTACATGGGAGTTTAGAAGACTGTCTTGTCGCAAAAGTAAGATATAATCAAAACTGTGGATTTTCCGAAGACCGTATTATTAAATTGCTCATATTTTCCAAATGAAATGATAGCTTTACTTTAACACTTCGAATAAGATTTTTAATTGGATCATAACAGACTTAATTTCCGCAGAGAGAGAGAGAGAGAGAGAGAGAGAGAGAGAGAGAGAGAGAGAGAGAGAGAGAGAGAGAGAGAGAGAGAGAGAGAGTTTATTAATTATCTTCGTGCCCTAAGTTTGTAATATCATAATCATTGAACCAGATTCTGATGGTTGTAGATTCTTTCCAATACATGGCTTGTAAATAATCCTCTTTTTGTAATCTATTATCCAAATTATATACATCGTTATACCTCATACGGAGTCAAAAAATTCACAAACTGTCATTAATAAGGGTTGAAGAAGCGCCAATATGGTCCCATACAAGATTCAAACCAATCATTATGCGGCATATATATTCCAAATTGGAACGTTATGATGCCAGTAATCAATTTTGCTGGAATATCCAAACACAAATAGAAGGGGTATGAAGATTTCTGAAGGACCATCGTGTTTCATTTGCCACTAAATTCACCGGCGATAACGATATCTGTGAATGAAACCGCTAATTTGGATAATTTATGTTATTAACGAAGTTAATCATGTGTTCCCTAGTTTGCAGTTCAGCTTTGGCAAAGTCTTCGAAGCATGTGATGCCCTTATAATTTTCAGTGTGTTGCAGTGTAGCTGTTAGGTACTAACAGAAAGGCGAGGTGAATGTAACGGACTTTATTTAACACGATAACGAGCTTATATACAAACAGATGAGGACAACGATGGCACAAAATTCCAATATGGAATATGCAATAGCAAACTGAAACAAGTTTTTCTATTATCAGTTTGGGAGAGAGCGATATATAAAGAAAGCAATAGCATTACAGTGCATAAGCATTTATGAAATACACGTGCGTTACATAGTTTCCCCCAAAAAAGACATACATGTGAAATAGGATGCCTTGTCCCAGAGAAGCAAACTGTAGGCGGGTCATCTTGCAGGAGGTACGCAGTTTTTAGGTGATCAATGGACAGTCAGTCTTCTTTGCCAAGAATGTTGATGGGTATTCTTTGTGTTACAGAGAGGGGCTTCCTGATGGGAACCTCACTTCTGGTCTTTTGCCTTGCATTTGAGGTAGGCATAGAGTGGCCAAGAGTGGCGGTGATGGCTGTTGAGAACCGGTGAAAATAGTTTATTCTGCCCAAGAATTTTTGCAATGGTTTGACAGTTGAGGGCGTGGGGAATTTCTGAACAGCTGATACCTTCTCAGGGGTGAGGGGTGGACTCTTTCAGGATTGATGAGGTGCCCTAAGAACGATACTTTGTTGGCGCCAAAGGTACACTAGTCGTACCGGACTACAAGGCCGTTCTATTGTAGGAGGTCGAGAACAATGCAAAGATGATGGAGGTGTTCTTTGGAGGAAGAGAACACCTTTCATGAGGTCGAGAGTAGAGAACACCTTTGCTTTGTGCAAGTAGTAGGTAACGTCAGCAATGTTGGGATGGGATCGTGATTCGGCTGTCTACATGTTCAGACGCTTGTAATCCCCACAAGTACAGAGGGAGCCATCTTTCTTCAGGATAATGTGTAAGGGTGACGACCATGGGCTTGAGGCCTTCTGGCAAAGGCCCATTTCTTCCATTTCAGCGAATGTGTTTAGCAGCTGCCAAATTATCTGGTCCCAGACGCCTAAATCTGGCAAACACCACGGGCCCTGTTATCTTGATATAGCGATAAATACCTTGTTTGATGAAAACTATATGTGTTTAGTGAAGTTCTGGACGGAGGACTTCCAGGTATGAAGTTAGGAGGTGGACATAGGCATCGGTGTGTGCGCTGATGTGAAGAGCAAGGTTAGAGCAGCCGGGCTGGGTTGAAGAGTTGTCGACGAGTATGAGTCTGCATTGACTAAGTGTCGATGTTTCACAGTAACCAAGAAGTGGAAATGGGCAAGGAATCCTCACTGAGTATTGGCTATGTTACGTCGGCAATGAGGAACTTCGAATGGTATTCAGCACTCTCAAATGCTAGCGTGAGTGTATCGTACCCATGGGTAGGGACCTCAGATCCTGTGGTAGTTACCTGTCAGTCGTCAGCAAGCTTATGATAACTACATCGAATCTTGGAGAGTTACATTGTTAGAAGGGAATGGCAAAAAAGGTTTCTACCGAAAATCCACACCAGTGCCTGCATTATGTAAAAAGAAAAGATTAGTGAGTGACATGAGAATCCAATGCCACAAACGATAGCCTACTTACAAGTTTTTTTGGCCACTGACAACTGTTCGCACATTTCTTTGCAGTAACTCCGAATCTGAAGTGGTAATAGCAAACTGTGTCAGATGGGTGTCAATAAGTGGCTGTAGAGGTCGTTGGTTTGAGCATGAGGGAGGGTTCACTTTGTGGGTGGTGGATGGCTTTGTCCCTGCTCCAGCGTGTCACAGGGCTGTCGTTTGTGTCATACCGCATTCATGTTAGCTTCGGGCTGTCGTTTGTGTCTCACCGCATTCATGTTAGCTTCGGTCAGTGTTGAATGGTTGTCCTCTTCATCAGGAGCAGAGATGCTGAAGGTCATGAAGATGGTTAAAGAGCTGTCCATAAGGGCATTGACTTTGATCGTCAGGTCCTTCATGGGCAAGGTTTCAACACTGGGTATGGTGGTTCGTACAGGTTCGGGGAGACATTGTAAGCAAAGGGGACTAATTTGGTTCACTTTCTGAGGAGAGCTGTCTATGGCAGGTTTCAGGAGAGCGATACTGGTCATTCACCTGAGGTCAAGTGAAGCTTTCTGGTCCCCAACAGCTTTGAGAGAGCTGAAAAAGCTTAGCTATATGGGTGGCTGGCTATTGTGAGTACTGCTCTAGGGTGTATGTTTTGAGGGTGTCACATGGTATTGGGGACATCACCTCACAAAGCCAATGGGAGAATTCTGGGACGGTGTCATTGGGGATGGCCGTGAGGATATAGTCTGCTTTGCTGCTACTTTATTCAACAAGATAACGAGCTTATATACTGTACATAAGGTTGAGATTAACAATTGCACAAAATTCCAACAATGTGAAACATGCAATTGAAAGATTAAATGGACTTTTCTATTATCAGTGCTGGAGAGTGCGAGAAATAAAAAGAGCAATAGCATTGCAGTGTATGAGTATATATAAAATACACATGCATTACAAATGCTTTACAGTATTCCCTTGATTGTGATCAGGAAGATATGGTTGGTCTCGTTTTTAGTGCTCTTTTTGAGCGTTTTCATCACAAGTCCCCCCCCCCCACCCTTTTTATTTCTAACTTGAATACTTCGGAGTAGATGGGCAAATATGTTTTCATTTTTTAAGTAATGCAGTAGATTGCAAAGAGTAGTTGTTGGTTGGCATCGTTTAATATCTGGTGTTATTCAGGTTAATGGTATAGGCCCATTACTTTTCATTCTATATATGTATTAGTGGTTTGTACAACAAAACGAGCTCGTTGCATCAATACCATCGCCTTAATGTAGACCTATGGCTGATGAAACTCTTAATAGTTTTAACTAAAATTAGTGCAGGGTGCAAATCATGGTGGATTCAAATTATAATTGAAAGTAGGCCAAGGCCATTGCATAATCAACATTTGGATATTTGTATTGACAATGTCTCTTTAACTATATACAACTCATTTGACAATCTGTGTGATTCTTGATTGAAAGTTTGTGTAAAGGGGAAAAAAAATAAAGGTTGTTTCTGTTATAGTTTCGAAAAATAATATTTTAATATTGTTAGCCTACCTTATTTTGAACATTGTTCTTCTGTGTGAGCTTCATCTGATGACTCCCATCTTAATTTGTGGGACAAAAACTGGATATTATTTTTTGGTACCGTCGTTCAGTGATTCTTAGTGCATGTTGAATGAGATTTTTCGTAATTCTGATCATCCATCGCATTTGTATCTTCCCAAACTGCACAATTCTGTACGTAGTAATAGGCATGTGTTAAGGCTCAATGGTGCAGGTACCTCAGAAGATTTATTCCCAGTGTGACCAGAATGTGAAATGCTATTCTTATTGTGGCAGTGTAATCGCTTGGAATTCAGAAGTTCAAACTCATTCCAAATGCTTTTCTGTTGAACTTGCTGATATAAGTATCCCTTCATAGTTTATATACAACATATCAATTTTAACGTTTTTACTGATCTTGCAACATTTTTTAACTTTTATTAATTACTTCTCATATATACTTTATTTGTTATTTTATTTACTTCTTTTCTATACTAGGTTAATTGTAATATTGAAAATATGGTAAGACTTTGTCCACTCCTGCACATTCAAAGAACAAAAGGAAATCCATTTCCTACCCCCTTCAAGCTGGAATGAATTTAAGAGTCTTAAATTAAGACATGCATATATATATATATATATATATATATATATATATATATGTATATATATATATATATATATATATATATATGTGTGTGTGTGTGTGAATATATATTTGTGTGTATATGTATGTATGTGTGTTTTTCCATAGCGAGATTAAAATATGATATCCATATCTTACTATGCGTTATAAAAAAAGAATTCCAGTTTGGATGAAAGTTAGGAAATGGCTGTCCTCTTGTTCTTTAAATATGCAGAAGTAGACAAAAATCTGCCCTTGCATATATATATATATATATATATATATATATATATATGTATATATATATGTGTGTGTGTGTGTATATAAACATATATATATATATATATATATATATATATATGTATATATATATATACACACACACACATATATATATATATATATATATATATATATATATATATTTATCAGAAACTCGATTCCCTGAAATTGGCTTTAACTTCATAATAGTAAGCAATTTTTTTTAAGGCTGTACCAAGAAAACCTTAGCAAGAACTGTATAACTGAACAGATGGTCCTTGTTGCAACTTTATAAAAATACCTAAAGGAAAGGTTCGTATTTCACTTTATGTCAGTATAACTAATAGTTGTTAAGTTAGTTTAAAATTAAGGAATGCACAATCACCAATGATTAGATTGTTTTCCTTTTTTACCAATGAATCTATTTCCAAACACATTTTTATTTTTTTACTTCCTTTCAGTTTCTGTGATTAGAAATCCTCATTTAAGGCGAAATTAATTAAATACTTGAGCTGTACATGATCAAATTAACTGGCACTTGACATCAGAAATTATTCATGTTTCGTTTACAGGTTAATGGAAAATAAGCCTTACCACTATAATTCCAAATATGCATCTGTCCAATTTTTCACATTATTAATTTCCTTAATAGATTCTCAAGACTGACAACGTACTCAAAGGAAGGACTCTGTTGATATATGAACTATGCATATATCATAGGAAAAACATGTCTTTCCCAATATCATAGAATCAATTGTCGATTGTCACTGACCGAATAATTCGTGAAGTGCAGGAAATGGTTTTTGACTTGATCGGGTTTTAATCTATTCTATTAGATTAGTATTGTATTCTCTCAGATATTACGCTCTTTATCTAACTGAAAGTACAGTACTATGTTGTATTTTTTTTCATTATTTATCAATTGGTGCGAAAGTTACAGTAGCGTCATTTATTAAAAATATCGGTTTGCTTTTAACTTTCCATAAACTTTTGTATTTTTTATCCACATACGTTATTAATAAATTCATAATGAAATATTAATTATACGTATCTAATATTAAATTGCAAATCTCGCGTCCATATCACCCCTTCGCCTAGACAAAAGTTTTAAAATCATTGTCATAGATTTGTATCCAACTGTTTTAGGTCACATGAATGAATCATTCGTGACAAGGCCTTGACAAGTATGTTTTAGAGGCTTCTTTGTATTCATTTACTTTTAGGTAGCTTAAATATCTTATGAGTGATGAGGCCTTGCTATGTTCTAGTGTCAGAGATGTTTGTATCTAGTTGCATTTCCTCTTACATGTGCAAGGCGGGACAAGGCCTCTCCACATTAAAATTTTGGAGACGGGTTTTTTTTTTTTTTTTTTTTTTTTTTTTTTTTTTTTTTTTTTTTTTTTTTTTTTTTTACGCGACAATGGAGGTAAGTTTGTAACTAGCTATTCGTATATATCAACTGAAAGTGTCAGGAATTAGATTTTGAGAGTCTTTATTGATCTGAGCTGTTTATAGGTTATGTGCGCGTGTCAAGCAACATTAAGCTTTAAAAATTTAAAACTTTAAGATAAGTTTAAAGTAAGCATAAAATGTCAATAAAACAAGATTATTTCTTTACTATTTGTATTGTTACTGAAATGAATTTTATATATTCATATCTATGTAATTAGTAATACAATAATTTTACGACCCCCCAAAAAATCATCCTTCACCGTACTTTGGTATTTGAATATTCACTTGGTATCCATGTGAGGCCTTCTAATCTTGCATATTCTTCATGTCGACCACTAAAATGTGACATGACAGACTGCCTGACCTTAATGGCTCACGGTGTGATTCTTTCCCTAGAGAAATGTTGATGTATACTATGACTCTTTATGTGATAAGTGCACAAGAATACTGTTCATGTGCGTTATCAAAAGGGCATAAATATCCATCATATATTCATAACGATCAATGGTCCCTCCACGCACATTGCTATTTTATTTAATCTCTCTCTCTCTCTCTCTCTCTCTCTCTCTCTCTCTCTCTCTCTCTGACCAGCTAAAGTAAGACGGAAAAAATAAGAAAATAATTAGACAGGAATCATTCAAAATCATATGTTATTTTCCTGCCAGGGTTGCCAACCGCAAATCAATCAATAGAGAATAATATAGGAGAAGCATATCTTTGACCTTGTTACGCTCCAAAATGCCTTTTAGTTATCTGAAATTATATTAAAATAGAATCATACTAAATAAAAGAAGTTATAGGACCGTACTGGACTATCATCGTTAACCATTCATATGGGAATTCGCTTCCACAGAACAAAGCATTTAAATTGATTTCTATACTGAGCATTACCCCTTATCACGTTTATGTAATTAAATGGTTATATATTGGCACCAAATTTTCAATAATGAAAGAAAATTATACTTGATAGTGTCTTGGTTTTATTCAAATACAGCTCAACATATCAACACCCTTATTACTCCTTTAGGGAACTGATATATATCCACCGATCATTTGATATTTTATTGAAGTTTGGCGGTACATCACATGTAGGTTTTACTTTAATATTTAGCTTGATAAATTTTGGGAAAAAAATTATCTCTATTTACAAAAGGTGGACATCGAAATTTCAGGCCTACTAATTAATAAAACATAACATTTATGATGAATCGAGAACTTTTATTAACCTCATGCCTATGGAATTACCATATACATATAAGGTAAATTGTGTGATATATCACTATAATGACCGCTCTTATGTTAATCTAATTATCTTTCATCGTGTTGTGTTGTTAGTTATTGTGGACGAGTTCATTATCGGTGTAGTGGAACCTATAAATCTAAGATAATATTAAAGTATATATTTCAAATATATGAGACCTAAAATATTTATATAATGAAATAATACAGCAAATGAAACAGTATTGCAGGTGATGAATTTAAATACAAAATTGTTCAGGTGATGAAGATAACAATCGTTTACCAGCTTTCCTCCATATATTCGGAATGCAATAATTGACCAATAACGACTATTTTAAAAGACCCCGATAGATGGTGTTGGTGCTTTGCTTATAGCAAAATATATCTAAATTTTTGCTCATTTGGAGAACCAGGCAATGTCCACACGGCAACTTCAATATATACCAGTATCAATATCCAGAAATAATATCTCTAATAAATTGAAGCCAAAGTTCTTATCAAATTATTATTTTAGTGATATTTCTATTAAGGAAAATAGTTTTAGACGTTAAGTCAAGAGGAGACATGATGGGATTATCTATTTTTTGTCTATTGGTTAACAATGGTAAATTTTTTTAAATATCTGGGAAATATGATTTTGATTCCGCTTGACATCTTTGAAATAACGAATATATCACTGGCACCCGTTTCCTGTAAATGACAGGTACATGAACTTGATCTCCTTTTAGATGAATACCTTGTCCTAAAAGTGGAATATAACAACAATTCATAGTGTATGTTTATGTTTTCCCATTGAAGTGATAGCTTTACTTTATTACACTGCGAATTCGAACTTCAAAAAGATATGAATGATTTTAGATTTACTTTTCTCAGGGAGAGAGAGAGAGAGAGAGAGAGAGAGAGAGAGAGAGAGAGAGAGAGAGAGAGAGAGTTTATCAGTTATTTTCATGCCATTAACTTATACAGTATATATATATATATATATATATATATATATATATATATATATATATATATATATATATATATAATAGTAATAATAATTAAACCAGTGTGGGATGGTTGTAGATTCTTTCAAATAAATGTGCGGTAAGTATTCCCTTTTTCGAAAATATTATCAACATTATACACGTGCATATATCACATACATAGTCAAAGCATTCACAAACTGTTCTCTAAAGTAATATTTTTCCTTTCATATTTGTATTGCCTTCATCCATTTGTGGCTTCCGATTGTTCCAAATTCTTCATGTTGACCACTAAAAAATGTGGTACGAGACCTGCCTGGCTATAGTCAAACCAAACGAAAGTGGCGGGTGAGAGAAGCTCTCTTCTCAATGCATCGTATCTACATCAAAATATTTCGGATAGCATACCTTCAAGACCTCCCGTTGAAAATATGAAGAAGAATCTGACCTGCGGATTAACTGATTTAGCGTGTTAAACAAATCCTGTTTTTTTTTCTTTCGAGAGGAGTTTGACAATTAACTCATAACCTATTAACTCTTGGTTATTTCCATTTTTATAGTTTAGTTCTCAGTTTACCGGAATTATTTGCAATCACAGTTTTATGTACAATTTGCTTCCCTCATGACAACCAAGTTCGTTCTTTCTCTCTCTCTCATATATATATGTATATATATATATATATATATATATATATATATATATATATATATGTATACAAACACACACACATGTATATATATATATATATATATATATATATATATATATATATATATACATATGATTAAAAATGGAGAAACAACCCTATGAAGAAGACATGTGGGTTTTATGGGAAAAATTTTTTTTTTTTGAATGACTTGTAATCCGGGATTATGACTGACGGGACGAGGCCTCTCCCCTTTAAGACCTTAATCCATCATCTGTTTCAGGAATTCTCTAATCCACCCTGTACAGGTAAAATGACCGAAATCTTCAGATTTCCCCGCGATATATTCTGTGTCTCACCCGCCACTTTCGTTTCCATTTCCATTTTTATAGTTTAGTTCTCAGTTTACCGGAATTATTTGCAATCACAGTTTTATGAGGCACTTATAACTGGTTTTAAAAATCCAATAATGTTGAAACGTGATGCCATCCCTAGGGCCAGGGGAATGACTGTGTATATTACGACTGAGTACCCTTCTTCTCTGAGTCCTGCTATCAATGTGGGTGTCATGAGATTCGGGTAATAAAAGTTTGTGGCAGGCATAAGAACTTTTATTTGTGTTCGATCTACCGGAATCCAGACATGGAGGATTCTATCTTCGATTGTCTTTTTACCATTATGGCTAAGATACAAGAAGATGATAGAAAGCCTTCTTTTGTCTTTGTTGGTGATTTTAATGCTCACCATAGGGAGTGGTTAAGTTCTATCTCTCCTACCGTTCGCCATGACTTAAGAGCTTTAGACTTTGCCTCTGAATCAGGCTGTGAGCAAATCATAAATGAAGCTACCCACAGGTCTGGAAATTGCTTGGACCTCGTATACACCGACTCCCCTGGCGTTATAACTTGTAAGGTTGGTTCTCCAGTCGGGACATCTGATCATGCCTTGATTTCATTAGTAGTGAGGACTGAGCAGCCTGTCCCTGATGTATCATACTCTTGTAAAATTTATATGAAATCCCAAGCAGACTGGAATGGGATTTTACATGATCTTTTGTGCTTGAATTGGTCACAATTATATAGTAGTGTAGAGCCTGTTGTCCCTTTGAATGAGAATATAGTCAACATAATTGATAGGCGTATCCATTCTCGTGTGCTAAGGTACCGAGTGAAGGACAAACCGTGGTTCAATGATGATTTTAGACGTGCTTATTTGGAGAAGCAAGAGGCCTATCATCTTTGGAAGGGTAACAGATCAGATTTGACCTGGAATAACTATACTCAGCTTCGAGCTTTTGCTCAGAGAGTTTATGCCTCAACTGAAAAGGAGTACAATTTAACCATAAAAGAAACCCTTTCTGGTACAACCCAGGAACATAAATGGTGGTCTACCCTTAAATCTGCACTCTTTGGTGTAGATGCAACAGTTCCTCCTTTACTTAAACCAGATGCCTCAGTCACTCACTGTCCAAAGGAAATGGCAACCCTTTTGGCTGATGTTTTTGACATTAAACAGAGTAACGAAAAACTTGAACTTCCTCATTCCTGTTTTCCTGAGGCTAAACTAACTAGTTTAGCTTTTCGATCTCGTGAAATCAAAGCTCTCTTGATGGACCTTGATGCTTATGGAGGTGTAGACCCTAATGGTATTTTTCCATTGTTTTTTATAAAGACAGCAGATTTCTTAGCTCCAAAGTTATCTGTTATTTTGCGCAAGTTAGCAAGAAGAGGAGCTTTTAGCACTTGTTGGAGGATTGGTAATGTTACTCCTCTATGTAAATGTGTTTGTGGTAGCTCAAGTCCCACTGATTACCACCCAATTTCCATAACTCCCATATTATCTAAAGTTTTTGAGCGTCTTCTGGCAAAACGTCTTAATAGGTTTGCTGAAGGTAATCATCTATTCCCTAGTTTGCAATTTGGTTTTCGTAAAGGCCTTGGACCATGTGATGCCCTTCTTACAATCTCCAATGCTGTACAGAAATCCCTTGATTGTAGTCAGGAAGTTCGTATGGTTGGCCTTGATTTTAGTGCTGCCTTTGACCGTGTTAATCATGAGGCCCTTATTTTCAAACTGAAACAGTTGGGAGTGGGTGGGTCGTTTCTTAGCATTATTATTGATTTTTTAAGTAATAGATCTCAAAGAGTTGTTGTTGATGGGCACCATAGTGAGTATAGGAATGTGATATCCGGTGTTCCACAGGGTAGTGTTCTTGGCCCATTACTTTTCATACTATATACACATGACATGTGGTTTGGCCTAGAAAACAAGCTTGTTGCATATGCAGATGATGCTATTCTCTTTGCATCAATTCCATCCCCTGAATGTAGATCTGGGGTTGGTGAATTCCTTAATAGAGATTTAGCTAAATTTAGTGCATGGTGCAAATTATGGGGTATGAAGTTGAATCCTAACAAAACTCAAAGTATGATTGTAAGTAGGTCAAGGACGGTGGCTCCTCAACATCCGGATCTCAGTATTGATAATGTTTCTTTAAATTTGTATGACTCTTTTAAAATTTTATGTGTGATTCTCGACAGCAAATTTACTTTTGAGAAACACATTAGGTCTGTGTCTTCTTCAATTGCACAAAAAATTGGCTTATTGAGAAAGTCTTTTAAGATTTTTGGTGATCAATCTATTCTGAAGAAGTGTTTTAATTCTGTCATTCTACCTTGTTTTGAGTCTTGTTCTCCTGTCTGGTGTTCAGCTGCTGATTCTCATCTTAATTTGTTGGACAGAAACTTACGGTCTATTAAATTTTTTATTCATGATCTAGATATTAATCTTGGCACCGTCGTTCAATTAATTCATTATGCATGTTGCATAAGATTTTTCATAACTCTGACCATCCTTTACATTCACATCTCCCTGGACAATTCTATCCTGTTTTTAATACTAGGCAGGCAGTTAATTCTAATAGCCAGGCCTTCTCCATTATGAGGCTCAATACTACACAGTATTCTCGAAGTTTTATTCCAGCTGTTACCAAGTCGTGGAATGATCTTCCTAATCGGGTAGTTGAATCAGTGGAACTTCAAAAGTTCAAAGTTGGAGCAAATGCTTTTATGTTGACCAGGCTGACATGAGTCTTTTTATATTATATATATGACATATCTGTTTTTGACGTTGTTAATAGTTTATATAGGACTTATATGTTTTGACATTGTTACTGTTTTGGAATGATTTATTGTTAACTTGTTCTCATCATTTATTTATTTCCTTATTTTCTTTCCTCATTGGGCGATTTTTCCCTATTGGAGTCCTTGGGCTTATAGCATTTTGCTTTTCCAAGTAGGGTTGTAGCTTGGCTAGTAATAACAATAATAATAATAATAATAATGATAGTAATAATAATAATAATAATAATAATAATAATAATAATAATAATAATAATGTACAATTTGCTTCCCTCATGACAACCAAGTTCGTTCTTTATCTCTCTCATATATATATATATATATATATATATATATATATATATATATATATATATAATTGAAAATGGAGAAACAACCCTATGAAGAAGACATGTGAGTTATATGGAAAAAAAATTGATTTTTGAATGACTTGTAATCCGGGATTATGACTGACGGAACGAGGCCTCTCCCCTTAAAGATCTTAATCCATCTTCTGTTTCAGGAATTCTCTAATCCACCCTGTACAGGTAAAATGACCGAAATCTTCAGATTTTCCCACGATATATTCTGTGTCTCACCCGCCACTTTCGTTTCCATTTCCATTTTTATAGTTTAGTTCTCAGTTTACCGGAATTATTTGTAATGACAGTTTTATGTACAATTTGCTTCCCTCATGACAACCAAGTTCGTTCTTTCTCTCTCTCTCTCTCTCTCTCTCTCTCTCTCTCTCTCTCTCTCTCTCTCTCTCTCTCTCTCTCTCTCTCTCTCATATATATATATATATATATATATATATATATATATATATATATATATATATATATATTTATATATATAATAGATATATACATTATGTGCATATATACACACACATGCATATCTTTGTATATATATATATATATATATATATATATATATATATATATATATATATATATATATATATAATATATATAATTGAAAATGGAGAAACAACCCTATGAAGAAGACATGTGGGTTTTATGGAAAAAAAATTATGTTTGAATGACTTGTAATCTGGGATTATGACTGACAGATTGAGGCCTCTCCCCTTTAAGACCTTAATCCATCTTCTGTTTCAGGAATTCTCTAATCCACCCTGTACAGGTAAAATGACCGAAATCTTCTGATTTTCCCACGATATATTCTGTCTCGCCCGCTCCTTTCGTTTGGTGTGACTACAGGCTTATAAACATGTAATTTACTCATTTAACACACACACCCGGTACTATCAGGTTTATTACGCTCCATAAAGTATCTTATTTTATTGAAATGATATTAACCATGAATCAAACTAAATAAAGTAACATGGAAGAACGCAATAGAATATTATCCTTATTCATATGGCAATTCACTTCCCCAGAGCAATGCTTTTGCATTTCTTTCCTTAATGATTTGAATGTAGCCTAACATCAAAACCATTATATCTTTAAAGGGAAATTTGTTTCCATCGACACTATAGCGGTTACTTGAAGAATTTCAACGCACTTGTACATTTATCTTTATAATTGTCTATTTCAGTGTTTTGTTGAGGAATTAGAAACGTACTTGTGTTTTTTTATTTTAGCCTTTGGCCGGAATATAAGATAAAAGAATATCATTGTCTATACAAATGGGCCATCAAACTTACAGGCCTATCAATCTATAAAATGTCATAAGACGTCTTATAACTGTAAGTATGATGATTCGAATGCCTTTAGCAACCTCAAGCATATAAATTGATCATATACACAAATTTTAATGGCCGCTATATTGCTAATTTAAGTATATTTCATCGTACCTTTATGTTAGTTTGGGTACTCATGGCGTCTATGAAAGCCCAGTACTTTATCGGTATAAGGGAAAATAAAAGTCTAGGCTACTAATGGATCAGTTGTTTTCATTATGTTAGGCATAGAATATTTATATAATAAAAGATTAAAACAAACAGACTAGTATTGGATTTCAAGTACAGTATTAGTGACGCGAAAATGAGAAATGATAATTTTGTCTACCACTGTAACTCCACCACATTCTCTGAATGTAATAGACCAGTGACAAGTTTTTAAAGGCGCCAATAGAAGGCGTTAGGTCTTTGTTTATAGTAAAAGAAACATTTGAAGAACCAAGAAGTGATCACGTAGTCCCTAGTATATTCCGGCTACCAATATCCACCAATAGTATCTGTAATAAATGGTTTCCAAAGTACATGATATATTATGATGTAAGTGGTATGGATTTAATCTCCTTGTCTCGTTACGAGATATGGCTTTAGGTGGTTAAAGGCAATAATAGATGTGATAGTCACCTTTTCTCTGTTGGTGAACCATGGTAATTTTCATCATTATCGGGTAATTTGGCGATACTAAGAGCAATACAGTGTAAATCCTTGCTTTTTCATTAAACAGAGAGTATGCTTATATAACTAAGACTACCTTGACCTTAAAGAATGAATCTATTTTCAATAAAAACTATTTGAAGCATGATATGTACGAGTATATGTTCTCCCTGCTCCAAAAGCAATAATCTGAATTTCCAAAACTCCTAGCCATAGGTCGTGAGTAGCTCTCCTTAATTTGGAATGATATTCAATAAAGAGAAATTCAGTCATTTTATATTTAGAAAATCAATAAGCGTAATATAAGTACAGGGGCAAAGAAAGATGATAGGGATTTCGCAGTGAGCATTCTAAATACGCCAGGTGACCCTGCACTATCTAGAGAAAGTTGAATTTATATGGAATTACTATAAGAAAAGGAGAAAATTTTGTTATAATGGGAGGAAATATTTCAAAATATAAAATATCGTTGTCATGTAATATGCTAATACAACCGCGATTAAAAGTGATGATACATTTATAAGACTCATCTAATTGAAAATGGAAATAATGTAACAAGCAGAAAATTTTAGCTATTTCAGAAGGCAAAAGAAACGAAACAAGCACAGTCTAGTATGGAGGTAACACGCTGGCCTTTGCATTCGAATAGGTAGCAGATAGACTCCTGTCTTGGCCAGTGAGTCTAAGCTATTTACTGAGGAGGTAACTGCTGTGGCCTGGTACCAATGTTACCTGGCTGGCGGTTTGTTGGAGCATTGCTTCATGTGAAATTATAACTGAAACCTATAAATATTAACCATATAAATTTAACCACAGATTTGAATATTGGGCTTTCTTATGACTATTTCTTCCTTATGGAGAAAGATAATGACTTCTATAAATGGTTGGTGGTAGAAATGAAGAAGAAAGTTAACTGAATATGGATTTTATATTAGTAAGAGAAAAGAAATAGAAATTACAAAAGATGAAAAAATAAAAGGTTTTGCCTTCAAACTGGAAAGTGAAAGTAATAGAGCAAGAAATTGTTAATTGAAAGACCGAAACTTCCCTAAGGAGTTATTAAATATTAGAATAAAAGATCATTTTTAGTTACAATTCATTAGGAAGTAAAAATGGGAGAGTTCGCTGGTAATGGATCATGTTAAGGGAATTATTTTTAGATAAACATAAAAGTAATAATCACAGTTAATCCTTAATTATGCAGAGAAGATCGAAAGAAGAAAAGAGCTAGTTAAAATTCCAAGAAGAGAAGGAGAGTAAGAACCATAATAACGATAAAGAGCGTTGATGGAAAGTAAGATCGAGGTACTGGTGAAACCGAAAATCAGAACACTTAAATTTTTCTTTTACCATAATCAAAAACAAAAATAAGACAGGAAGCAGTTTTTATTACGTATGGATCTAAAAAATATCCAAAGATTCATAGAAAGTATATAATCCTGGCACAGTGTTTGTGAGAAAGGAGTTGACTTCATTTGTTTTCTTTCTGGAATAAAAGAATGATTAAAATTCATTGCAGTTTGATATATCTGTTTGACGTATAAGGCCAATAAATAAAACGGGCATCTTTATCTCCTTATTTTATTCACGGAACAGAGTTTCTTTACAAAAAGTAGGTACCACAGTGTTGTGGTTATCGTCTCAACTTTTAGTATATTATTTTCTACCTCAGAATCTAATATTGACAAACGTCATGTTAATGAGAATGGTGGAAACAATATTCTATATATATTTTTCATAATAATTCACATACATTCAAAACAGGCTCACTGACGTAAAATAACCAGAAGGGAAATGAAGGAGACTTAAACAAAAGTTACTCTAAAATGAGATCTGCAGCTATCTGAGAACATTTGTTGTTGTTGTTGTTTTTGTGAGATGATAGAGTGTTTATGTGCCCCTGGTTGTTCTAGTTATTGGGTTACAGATGTTTTCTTGTTTAGCTTGTGGTACAGAAGATTATATAAGATTTTGTCTGTGGAAGTGAGATACTGTGGTCTCGTTTCCATGAAGTGGATATATTTTATTCATGTTGGATAATATTGGACTGTTTGTTCGTTTCAGTTTATATTGAGTGATACAATAAAGGGAAGAACTTTTATTTAGACAAGGACACTGTCTTAGGCAATAAAGACAAAATATTTACTTGCAATGCCAGTCATTTCTTAATAAATTCCTTTTCTCGAATCATTATTATTAATATTTTTATTATTATTATTATTATTATTATTATTATTATTATTATTATTATTATTATTATTATTAATATAGTTATTATTTTGCTAGCGGACACATTTTATATTTTCCTTTTATCAACTACAAGTATTAGAAGTTTCATATGAAATTAGTCATGATTTGTATATTCCTTTTTTTTTTTTTGCTATCGATAAACAGGTTAAAATGTAATTTATACCAGATTTTTTTGTACGACATTTTACATGTTTTCTTAATAAAAAGTGTTGTTAGTTTTGTAGATGTTACTGTTGAAGGACACTATATGATTCAAAACATAATGAGCAGAAGCCTGTTGAAAATAATGGCTCAGTATTATGACAGCTAGTTATCATTATTATTTACATGTAATAACACCATCTGTAACTCAGCATCCTCATGCAGTGTATCTCGGTAGATAAAATTCCGTCCAAGAATTTGCAATGAATGAAGCATTACGAGAGTCTTGATGGCATATCTCCGTCACAGAAACTCAGAGTTACGACACACATGCACATACATAAACATGCTCTCTCGCACACTCGCACGCATACACAGTCATAATACTTCCCTTTATCTTTCCTTTGATATGGTCCACTCAGTTCCACAAGTGAAATATACTTCACACACTTCTTCATTTGATAAAGCATGAACATCATTACCAGACGCCAAGTCTAATGAAGTCAAAGAACTACAAAGAGGGTCCGGGATGTTTGTATGGTTTAGGGGGAAGGGGGTGCCTGTTGGTGGGTGATTGGGAGCTAGTAGGGATCCGGTAGTTTAGGATTTGGTTGGAGTAAGAATCTTTTACAGAGAC
>NC_090728.1:156423553-156441053 GCF_036898095.1 Palaemon carinicauda | reverse complement strand
ATATATATATATATATATATATATATATATATATATATATATATATATAAACACGCACATAGGGTAAACATATTGTTATGTACTGCATGCATAAACACATACATAAATGCATATGTATATGTATACATATATATATATATATATATATATATATATATATATATATATATATATATATATATATACATATATATATATACACACACATTTGAACTTGGCTCAGCAACAAATTTAAGAGAATATAGAATACGACTTAAGAACGTCTAAAGCGTTTCTTGCATCGCCTGAATTTCCTTCTCAAAGTTTTTATTGGCAAACTTTGTCACATTTTCATCATGGTCTCTTCAGGAGTAGTTGCACTGATGACTAAGATAGATTCTGGAGTTTAATGGTGAAAGTTTTATTCCCATACGGTGCTATAGGTACATAATTACGAAAAGGTTTTAAGTGTTCATTATTCCAAAAGTGAGTTTAAGTTTTTAGAGACGCCAAGTTTAGGTGAAGATTTTATATATGAAATGGCCCTATTAACGCAAATTATTTTTCAAATGTTCACTAAGCAAACTTGTACTCTCAGGGGACATAATATTGATAAAATTACGAAATATGTCAAATTTTTTTTATACCTTAGCATTTGTCTTAATCGAAAAGACAATGTCAACATTATTGCGACATTCATTATAAGTGACAGTATTGTTGTTTAATGTTGTACAAATGTAAATAATTTTATCTATTCATCGTAAAGCGATTGCACTCTCAACTTTCAAAACTCCTAAGAAATTCTTAGATCATCATGGCATCTAAATCAAATAATTTTAGTATTATTTCATTTTTAACAGTATACTAAATTTGAAAAGGAAATTTATAAGTATTAAAATTAAAAGCTAATTAAAAAGAGCTTAAGTTTTCTTGTTTATATAACTTGATTGAAACTTGTAAATTTTTTTCATTAAAATCATTAGATATTTATTTCTGCATCAAATAATATTTTTTAAGAATATAATTCTTTCACCTACATTTATAACGCATCATCGAAATTATATCGATTAAGAGATTTCTCAGATGAATTATGTATTCTATGAATAGTTTTCATTATTGACAATCTACGGTTTTGATTTCATTTATTGTTTCCTAGATCCCATTAAAGTGATGAAAATTCTACCCAAGGTTCACTGAGCATAAACACAACAATAATGGTTGGTGCTATTGCATACGCTACAGCGTGTTTTCATTTTAATGCCGTCCCTCTAATTATTCGTACGAAAAGTGCTTTTGCATAGATTAACTTTTGTGCTTCTGTTTTCGTAATATATACATATAAATAAATGTATAAATACTAACATACAAAGAAATTCATTAGAATAATTCCCCGGGATTTGTATGGTACGCTGCTCTCCAATCTAGAAATGAATTTCGGTGTCGATAATCTGATGGATTTGGTCAAAGGTGCTGCATGAGTTCCGGCTCTCGTTAATTATTGTGACCTTTTGGCAGTGATATGAAACGATCAGGAACGCTGGTGGGATTATCTATTCATGATGTTAATGAGAAAATTAATTAATGCTACTAGGCGTGACATAATATACTGTACATATCTTTTGTCACTCCATCCGTTATATTAGAGTCTGTGACATAGTTTAGAATTTGACATATATTAATACAGACATTTTTTGTCGTAGTGGCATCTTGATCTGCATTTCCATGGGAAGCCAAAGGGGTGATGGGGACGCCCACTTTCCTTTGTGTTGTTAGGAAACGCCCTATGTTTAATCTCTCTCTCTCTCTCTCTCTCTCTCTCTCTCTCTCTCTCTCTCTCTCTCTCTCTCTCTCTCTCTCTCTCTCTCTCTCTCAAGAAAATAGCTTTCTATGTACATTTTAGATAAATGCATATTCCCCACATGCCACTGTATTTTATGTTTGCTATATAGCGGGCAATAACCATAACGTTAGTCATATACCTAAACAATGCAATCTAAATGAATAACTAAAATCTATTTTCTTGCAATTAGAACGTGGTAGTTATTTTAGTGAATTAGAGTTTTAATTTGGGTTTGTGGTACGCTTAATGAGTACTAATTCTCATCTGGGCTCTCGGGGCAACAAGTGAACAGCACAATCGTGTGAATAAATCGTAAATTAAGAGGCCATTGGGGCTGTCAATGTTATACACCAGGTGAAAGTAAGTATCAGATTTTGTATAACTGTTAAGGCAAATAATCTAAAATACTATGATGAAATGTAAATAAATTAAGACATTTTATTTAGATATAATAAAATATAAGGAATATATGTGTATACTCTAGAGTATATTAAAAATGTAATGTAAATAAATATTTTATGTATATCGAGTTTAATAATTAAGATTTATAAAATTGCAGATCACCTATTTTTTTCTAAACAATCTTTTCTAGTCCTAACTTTGCAAAATAAACTCAAACAAATTATGATAAGATGTAGTAAAAACCTAGTTTCCTATGGTTATTTGCTTTTAAGACAAGGAAAACATCCAAAATGAGGCTTACCCTGATTTAGCGAAGTTCGTCAGTAAAGTAATGAAGTCTTCGGAAAGTTGCGTCAGTGCTGGGACCCTAATCGGAGGGGAAGGCGCCCCATGAGACTCGGTCACGTCACTGAGGCCCGTCCCCCATATCAATCCTAGCTCCCATCCAGGTGCCTGCAGCTATAGTAAGACATATAATCTATATGTAAGGAAAAACTATATCATTATTTTTTTAATATTGTTAATAGAATAACGCTAGATCATATCTTTTTCCTCTCAATGATTACTTCTATAATGGACTAATGGTAGGTAGATTATCAATTAATATATGCTATATAGATATGTCAAGTGATAGAATATAGATTCGTCAAGTAAATGAGAGCATAAATAAGTGAAATTAATGGATTCTACGATACTTGAAAAGTTAGAGCAATAACACTTTTAAAGGATAGAAGAGAATTGGAACTCTTACTTGTTCAGGAACTCTGCTTCCTAAGTCACACAAAAACATGAACACTTTCGTGTGGCGAGCAAGAGCATCAGCGGCTTGATGTAAGGGCGCAATAACACCAGCATCCCCCAGGAGATGCAAGAGGAGGTCTCTCCGCTGTTGGGGGCCTGGTGTCACCGCCGTCCAATCGGTGTACTCCTGCAACGCAGCTGCTAGCACCTCCCGCAGGTGATGATGACGGGTGTTCCTCACCCAAGTCCTAGCAACTCTCTCGAACGTGCGGTCGTCGACACCATTGCTGATGAGGTTTTCCCCTAGCCACGACCACGCTTCCCAGGGCGTATATCCTATGACGACCTCAACCGGTTGCCGGCTCAAGGAAGACCCTCGTCGACCTTTCGAGACAACCACTCCATCTTCACTGGGGCCCCAAGCTGGCATGAATGCAGGTGTTTCCACCTCTCGAGCTGCACTCATGAGTGCCTCCAAAGGCGCAGCCCTGAGGCAGGCTACTGTGCGTGGATGAGTGGCTGAAGGGTCATCCGGTACGGGACATCCAGCGGCTACTGCCAACCGCAAGGTTATGCTCAAAGGTGCTGGAACTTGAGACCAAGGGCATCCTGACCAACCAGACATCAAAACTACCCGCTGAAAGAGACCTGTCGACGGAAATTTTAATGTTAGAAGTTCATGTATAAACACACATATACATTTTATATATATATATATATATATATATATATGTATGTGTGTGTATATATATATATATATATATATATATATATATATATATATATATATATGAATATATTTATGGGTGTATGTGTGTATTTATATGAGTGTGTACAAGCATAAATAAGACACAATGGGGTAAAATATTATGAGAAATTAAAAGAAAATGGCTTCATGGGAAAATTGTCACTAATATACATTGTAATCCATCTCCACAAGAATGAAAATGATTACTGTTGCCCCTAAAGTAATAGCCAAATTAAAGCTGATTCCTTATAATCAATTATGAGCATATTGTTATATTCGTATCAACATGATTTAATGTGTTAGAAGAACAATACTCCTCAAATATTAACTAATGTTACTTTAGTCAAACAACTTTGTCTTCTCAACCATATCTGGAAACTGACTCATCTCTGTATAAGCTAACATAATTTCAGAATGACAGGCTACTTACCAGGAGGCACAATGGGGCTTTCCATGAGGTATGAAATGCAGGCGGCACCGGTATCACGACCAAACAGGGTCACTCGGCCTGGGTCGCCATTGAATTGGGCAATATTTTCAGCTACCCAATTGAGGGCAGCTATTTGATCTAAAAGAGCGAAGTTGCTGACTACGCCACCAACCCCTCCTCCGTATGTGTTCAGGAAACCTATATGTGAAAATATGATGTGGAGTTTCATGAGAAATACAAAATCATAGCTGCATTCGAGAGGTAAATCCTTTTGTTTTACATATCATGAGAAATGCAACTTTCATCAAGATTTTCCTGCTCTTAGAAAATCAAATCTTATTTAACAAACTAGATATTATACATGCATAATTCAAGGAAAATCCAATTTCTTTCGAATACCTAGCATATATCATTTTCCTAAAAATACGGAAGCTGCTAACATGAAAAACGAACATGTTAGCACACGCGCTGACGCATTCATTCTGGCTCACGCATATAGACTCACAATACTCAACTATGGTTTCTTCTCTTCCTTAGTGCTACCCTCGCGTTAATACACATGTAATAGAAATGACAGAGATTACTAGGTAAGAGACAGAAACTGACATACAGAAGCATACCTGGATGTTGAGTTCACTTCAAATCTAAGTAGTTTGCTTGCCTATACGATTTGAAAAGCAAGAACAACTCGCAGAATGTATATGATGTGCATTAATGCCACTAATAATTACGGAATTAATTTCGTTTGTAACAAAAAGGAACAGATTATTTGTGTCAGGCGGATGGAATATATTTCTTTAAAAGTTTAGAAAGGAGAGAATAGTAAACGACTTTAATTAAAAAAAAAAAAGTATCGAGATACGAAATTGGAAATACGATTCAAGGCCAGAAGTACTGTAATAGTAGAAAGTTCGATTTAGGTAAGGAGATTAATAAACATGATATACAAGCTTTTGAATAAGAAAATTTTAAGATACCCAAAATGTATGTGCTTGCATTATTATTATTATTATTATTATTATCATTATTATTATTATTATTATTATTATTATTATTATTATTATCAGCTAATCTACAACCCGAGATGGAAAAGCAAGATGTTATAATCCCAAAAGCTTCAACGGGAAATATAGCCCAGTGGCTAAACGAAATAAGGAAACAGATAGAAAAGTATGCCTGATTGCACCCTCAAGCAATAGAACTCTAATTTCAGGCAATGGAAAACCGTGGTAAAGAGATTATGGCACTATTCAAGATTAAAGAACAATGGTTCCTTTTCCTAGAAGAGCTGCTTACCATAGCTGAAGAGTTTATTCTACCTTTACCAAGTGGTAAGTATCCACTGAACAATAATTATAGGACAACAGTTAACCACATGAGTGAAGAAGAATTTTTCGGTTATCTTAGTGTTGTCCTGAAATGTGTAAAGAATAGACCAGATTATTTGGTGTATGTGCAGGCAAAGGAAAAATAAGCTGTAACCAGAGATGGGTCCAATAACTCTACTCTCCAAATCTTTAACGGAAAGAAACTATAATATGACTGGGATTACGAACCCGAAGAGCTTATATGAAAGGGGATTTAGGAACTTTTTAATAACATCGTGAAATTCAAACTAAGTAGTGTCACCAGTAGCTGGAAAGGTTTCCTTATAAATTTTCAACATCGAGTTCATCAAATAATTTACAACGAAAATATCAGAAATTCTTTGCATTGGCTTAAAACGATACCCTAACTTGACCCATTCCGTGTTCGCTGCATCTATCATTGAGTAAAGAAGGTACCAGTGAATATTGGATGAAATTATGTTAAGTTTCAAAATATTTTCAGAGCATGTGGGCATTTAGAATGACTTAGTGGTATCAGATAGTTTCGATCCAAAGTCAAGGAAAAATTGACGAGGAAGGATATTTGATGCTAAAAGAAATACAAAGACGTCAATACACGGAAAAAAAGAAAGTAAGAGGGACACAGAGCAGGGTTAATTCCTATAGAAGTTCTAAAATAGAAAATTATGTATATCGTAATGCTTAGCAGCTTTTCCCTTTTCAAATCTGATCTTTAATATATCTCCCACTTAAAGGTTTAAAGGCATAAGTTCTGCTCATGAATAGCAGAGGCAAGGGACAGTGACACTGCCCCAACAAGCAGGACAATGCAATAGAGACTGACCATATATATGCATATGATTGGCGCCAAAGCCCCCTCTCCACGCAAGCTAGGAACAGGGAGAGCTAGGCAAAAGCTGTAGATGACTCAGCAGGTAGACCTATAGGCTCCGCCCAAGGTCTGTATATGCAGACCTTGGCTCCGACAAACCCCCCTCTTTAGCTCACAAGGATGTCAAGTTAGCGGTGACCAAAGGAACTAACGAGTTTGAGCTGGCGATCACCTGGCAAGTACGTAACCAACTGCCCACCACAACACCATATTCAAGTAATTCATTACTGTTGCTTTTACGACAAATTTTTCGAGGTATAAGTTGAAAACAATTATTCTAACAAACATGTAAATGCAGTATTGGTGAAAGAAATGTAAATTTGTCACATAGCTACAGCGGTTGATAAAGCTTAGAAGCCATATAGAAGACTAAAATATCCGTAATATTTGTTACCCCTCACATTTGGACACTGAGAATGGTATATTCTAGAGTCTAGATGTTTATATGAGAGAGAGAGAGAGAGAGAGAGAGAGAGAGAGAGAGAGAGAGAGAGAGAGAGAGAGAGAGAGAACTTTCCTTCATAGCATTCTTCGACGTGTACCCTTATCATTTTACGAGTCAAAGATTCTATACGGTTATGTGACTAAAGCTACTATCACGTTGAAACTGAATATCTCGGACCACAAAGGAACAGCTCTGTTGAAATGGCCTCCCACTTCGCTTGGCGTAATATTTGGTGATAACAGAGCTGTCCCTTAGCACGCTGTCAGGGTTCTGTTCACTTCCTTCAAGATAAGAAATAGAGCGCCAGTAAGATCTGATCATTGTAGCGAGGAAATGACTCTATTCGTGGAATGAAGCCGGACCTAGCAAGATACATGTTACATGCTCAATTTGTATCATTGTATCAATTTTTATTACAATTGTATATAAGTGTCATTTTACGTTATTTGTATAACCTATTTCTTTCTATTATTCATTATTTCGGAGATTTCTTTATTTATTCTCCATATTCGTGGATTTTCTCAAATTTGAGTGTCTGTTGTAATCGTACTCGTATTTTGATTCGGTACTTCCAGTTATTGTTGTGTTCAATGATGACTCAAGGTATCTTATGAGCGGACATTTAACAAGACATATTTAGATATAAATACGATTATTATGGATATTATGTGACTTAAGAAATTCCTACAAATATGAATCTTTTAAAACAGAAATCTATTTGCGATTTCGTATGATATTTTGAAAGAAGTCTTCAAAAGCAAAGGACATTTGGAAAAGAAACCTAATGACCATTTTTCTTCAAGGCCCATAGAAAGCGAAAAAGAAAGGTTGGACTCAACAATGGAGGGAACTATCGAGCAAGGAATGTTGAAAGTTTAAGAGCTTCCGCTGGAAGAGTTGCTGAAACCTGAAGTCCAAGGATTTGTAATTCTCATAAATTAAAACATATAACATGGAAAGAAAGGTGTTATTATTACGGCAAGCAAGGATTCAATTGTCCCGTGAGCTTAGTAGAATAGAGATTGGTATGGTACTTGAAAATTGCATGGTATTGAGAAGTTACCTTGCGGCGAAAAAGGAGGAGGAGAATTGGAATGAATGATTAACCAATTTCCTTCAAGTTAAATCCAATCGAGAAATGAGGATGAATAAAAAATACTACATATACAATAGCAACACTCCGAACTGGACCAATTAGCCTAACATTAAGCCTTTTTAAAAGTATTATTACTAAAAAAAACATTAGGTTATTTCATTCTTTACTTATACAATGGTATCTCACGTAATTAATTATGCTTAGGAGCCCACGAATTATTTAGCATATAACCAGACAGAGAGACTGACTTTCAAGAAAACTTAGCTCCAAGTTCAGCGAATTATTAGGAGTAAAACTTTGAAAGGGACGCTGATTATCACTTATCCCCAAGAAAGATAACTATTTGATTATATTTTAAGAATGCCTCCTTTATATAAAAAGAAGTGCGAAACATAACCTCGAAGTACAAAAAGAAATTGAGCAAAATATCACTGTTTGAGTCGATAGATTATCCTTAATTCCAAAGAAAAAATAAACAGGAATTCCATAATAGATATTTTCCCCATGTATTTTTTTTTTCGGACCCATCCTGTGTATTTCATGAAGAAAAGAATATTTCGGAAGCTGGGTCCATAATATCTTATAAAAAGAATATGTATGTTGTGCTTTGCTCACCCTTATAGACACTCCATCAGATTAACCTCTATGACGCAGAGATAAAAGAAGACTTGCGCGAAAATACAATGCAATAAATAGCGCAAGAAGGAAGTTGGTAACAGATAAGAGAAACCAAAAAAAGGGGGGTTGACTGACAGACTGACAGACAGACAGATAAAACAAAATAAACAAGCCAAAATACAGAGCGAATGCAGAAATGAAAGATATTTTGTTCCTGGTAAGGGATATGATAGCCCATTCAGATTTAATTCGATATTTTAAGGTTACTACATATAACAAATGCGTCTAAAAATATGCGGGATTCAAGATAGTTAAATATATAGATAGTTTTTCTCGGGTCCTCTAACAGAATTTATAAATTGGGTGAAATTAAACCACTTTAATACATGTGAACTATCATCTTGAAGTCGCCAGTACAGTATGTGTCATCGGAATGATATCGAAGTAAATGAAGAACTCTTAAGGTTAATTTGTCTCGTGATATACTATGCAACGATACCAAAAATATGTAACGTTATTTTACTTTCCACCCTTCAGCTCACATAAACATAAACACATGTACGCACCAACACACACATATATAGATATGTGTATATATATATATATATATATATATGTATATATATATATATATATATATATATATATATATATATATATATATATATATGTGTGTGTGTGTGTGTGTGTGTGTGTGTGTGTGTGAGATTGTGTGTGTGTAGTATGGTCGATAAATAAGACTGTTTTAAATTTAATTAAGTGTCATTTCCATATGCATTTTCTATACAGAACACGCACGGGGATTTTCGAGTATGTATGTACGGGAAAGTTGCTAAAATAGAACAAATATGACTTTATATAAGTGTTACCTTTATGCGTAGAAATTTGTACAGATACACATTTATTAATTTTACTGTCTTACGATGATTTCCCTAAAATGTATATTCCTCTTCTTTTATATCACAATCTTCTCAATATTAAGACCCTCATTTTCAATTGACTATTGCTCATGCAATCCACAATTATCAATGTCTTTCACTGTAAGCTGCTAGGTGCAGCCCAAGATCTTGAACATTCTCCGTATACATGCATCGTGATTGGACGTCTCTTTCTCACACGTCATTTATGTAAACATAATAATAATAATAATAATAATAATAATAATAATAATAATAATAATAATAATAATAATAATAACGATTCTTGGTAATTACAATACTTTAATAATAACCCATGTACAGCTTGCCAAAACCGAAGAGCCATGAGGTAATGTTTATTTACAAAAGAAGGCACCCATAACGGAGCAGAGACCATTTGAGTGGTGGCCAATTATGATTGCATATGGACTGAACATTTTAATGATTTGGGGCTGCACCCAGTAGCCGACTATTTAACCCTGTCAAATCGGTACTTTATTATGTATACTCTTGTGATGAATCTGAAAAAATACAATTGATTTTTTTATATCTCAAGTTCAATTTAACCCAAGTCATTGATTCTTATTCTTATATGTTATCACATATTATTCTAATGTGATAACTTCCATCTCTTTTACACATATTCAACGCCTCTTTACATTTACACAGAAAAAGGGGTTCCTTTTAAACTACTTCATGTATGATGTACTTCTTAATATTCAAAAGATATATATTAGTCCACACTCTGAACCTCTCTTTATACATACATACGCACACACGCACATACATACATACACACACACACACACACACATATATATATATATATATATATATATATATATATATATATATATATATGAGTGTGGATGTATTTGCGTATGTGCTTGGGGTATATTTTTAATGAGTTTGCTCTTGTTGGCTTCTAAACAATGGCACCCTGAATCAAGAATGACCATGAACCGAATTATTGTCTGTCACCAAGTTAATGCCCCCTTGATCCTTTCGCCAATATCCGTCATCCTCTCTCACATCTCAGCAACCTGTAATTCGCATCAGATGATAAGGTAAACACGCTCCCCCACTGCTCTGAGCACTTCCGCCCGTCTTCTACTTACCCAACGGACCCAGGCGGTAATTCACAGTGACGACGACCACTCTGCCGTAAGCGGCTAAGACGGATCCGTCGTAAAGAGATCCGGCGCCCCAGCTAAATCCTTCTCCGTGGAGATAAACTAGCACTGGATACACCTCTGATCCTTGAATGACTGGAGGGGACATATCAAGATGTTATTCACTTATCCGCTTGGGAAAAGAAAGTGATAGATTAGGTTTTTTTTTCTCTTTTTTTTATGGAGTTTTACACTAATTGTGAGTAAAGGCAGAAAGAAAGTTATTGACTTAAAAATCTTGCAAATAATCTTTTATTCTTTTAGATTCTTTTTTATTATAGATTAATGATAAATATTTACGGTAATACTTATAGTTAATAACGCATTGTTTCAACAGTGATAAAATTGCATGATACTGTAATTCATATCAAAACACACTTACCCATTATAGGTGTATATATGTTGACAGTTAGACAATCTTCGCTCTGATTGGCCAGTGCTGGTTGTACCTGGCGGATGAATTGAGCCCTCTCCCGGGGCATTTGGGCTTCATCGGGATCCGGTAGAAGTTGAGGACATACGGGAGGCGGGGTTGTGGTGTCTAAAACACTGTCCCAGGGCGTAGGGGTGTTTGTAGGAGTGAAGCGCCCCTCCTCTATGGGGGGACTTGCGTAAGGGACACCCATGAATACCTCGACGTCTCCAACTAGATGGCCAAGATGTCTGATGAGTCCCTGGACCTGGCCGTATTTGGTGGTGATGATTCGAGTTTTGGCAGCAGCTGTGGCTTGAGGGCCAATCTGCCATGCAGTGGCCAGCACCACCAGCCACGCCCACGCCCTCGGGATCATACCAACATCACGCCCTGGGCTTCTCCACCTCCCGCCCGCCCTCACCTTTTCCCACTCATTGGAATTCAGAGGGCGGCCGGTGGTAATCGGTGGTTTGGCAAGTTTCTTAACTTCTATGGACACAGGCGTTCAAATTAATGGGCGGGAGGTGGTGAAAGGAGGCCCTCAGAAGGGCACTACTGGCATCCCCTAACTCATCTCCAATCTTCCGACTACATGGGATCAACGGCAGCATCACCTCTTCAACGAGGGATGCTGGCCGGAAGAAGAGTCAGCTCGACGACCATTGCCAAAGTCAGCCAAGAGGATAAAAAGATGATGGGGGAGAAAGCCAGAGAACGAAGGGAGTAGCAGGAATGTTGGCTGCTTGCCCACGCACCCACTCCAAGAATTCCTAAGCACGTCTTGTGCCTTGATAGTTCAAAATCTGTCCTTCTCACCGCCACAAATTTCCTCTTGTAAGATTTGACCCCTTTGACTACTTATCTTTTTTTGCCACACTACCCTGGAAGAGAAAAATTCAAATAATTTAAGATAAAGTATTGATTAATTTCATATTTTTTTTTATTAATTATTAGACATAAAAAATTTAATTTTTGATAAAAGAAAAAAATCAACTAAATAATGATTAAATTCCAATCTTGCCTGTAACAATATATGGATTATCACGAACAATGTTGAAGTTATAAAAAGTTGATATCTAGAAACAGATGTGATATATATATATATATATATATATATATATATATATATATATATGCATATATATATATATATATATATATATATATATATATATATATATATATATATATACATATATTTATATACACATACATACACACACTCACAAGAAAACGAGATAAAATCTTGTTTGCATTTAATTAAACAACAAAAATATCGGAGAGAATAACAGAATAAATTAATCATAACCCTATATATATGTGTATATATATATGTATATATATATATATATATATATATATATATATATATATTTATTTATTTATAAGTAGAAGTATAGATGGTCAGGAATGGTCAGAAAATTTCCATGCTTTTCACGATCAAATGTAAAACACCTTAATCTGCAACGGCAGCATTTAATCTTCAGGTTCATGTTGTCTACTAAGCTTTGCTGCAGTCAGTATTAAGATTTAATGTCCCCCGGACTTTATAATTATATTTGCATATAAAATGTATACATTTACGTATCTATATTTCAAAGATTTCATGGCAAAATTGATTTGATTAGTATTTACCAAGCAATATAAGTGGAAAACTATGTAAAATAGTATTATTCGGACTTCTTATGTCCCTTGTCTTACAATTACTCGTACATTTTCTAATATCAAAGATTATTTTCTCTGCCTATTCATTTTAACCAATAATTGTTATTATTACTATTATTATTACTTATGATAATGATATTTTAAATTTATTATATAATCATGGAATTAGTAATTTTATGATGAAAATTAACTTGAATTTCATGATAATTTATGTATACCTTACGAAGTTAAATGAGAGAGAAAGGCAAAAGTAAAAAATGGCACTGTAAGATGCAGGGGACGACAGAGATAGATTTAAATATAATTTCTCTTCTCTGCTAATTAGCAGAGGGGAGAATAGAGAAAATGGGAGATTGATCCCTTGAGAGAAAATGCAGAGATGAAAAATAGGTTATCTTGACTTCCTGGAAAGAAAATGTTATTGTTAAGTATTCATTAGCAATGAATAGAAAATTAAGTCTTTGGTCAGAGGGAGCTGTTGTAAAATGGAAATGAAGACACAGATACTATCTTTTCACAATTGAATGGAAAGGACTCTTACAGAATGAAAAAAAATATTTGCACTTTGCAAGAATACCGAAAGAACTTGTAGATTAAATGTGCATTGAGTGTTGTTTGTCAATGGAAAATGTTGATCAGTAATGGGAAAAGGGTGAACGTTTCATTGATATTAAACAATATCAGAATTTTCCGTTAAGTGGACACGAGGAGATATTAAACAAACGGTAGTTAAGTTATCTACGAAAGTAGAAATATTTTTTTCATTTGTTGACAAGGAGAATTTTCAGAGATTTGATGTATATTTGAGAACCATTTGAAATTTGACGAAGATTACAGCATAAGCATAAGGTATGTACTACTTTACGAATTTTAGTAACTTTTCTGTCATTATTTATCTGAAATCAAGTAGAGAATGTTGATATACATTTTTTGGTTTTACACAAATACGAAAAATATCTATTAATATTTTAAATCATTGTACTCTATTAATTAAAGCACGAATTATATCAAACGAAACATATTCTTTACTGTCACAGGACAAACTGGTCTCATTAATTCGGGCCAGGTTATATCCAAATGAAATGACTGATAAAAAAAAGAAAAAACAAACAAACAATGAACTATATACCATACGTAATGGTAGATGTAAATTACGCGAATTATATATCGCGATAAAGACCTTGTTTATTTTGTAGTAAACAAGTATCGAGAGTCCAATTAATTTAAAGATATGACTGCTTATCCATATCTAATTTATTCAGTCACCAGGTCAAGTGAAACAACAGAAGCTAAACCGAACTATCTGAAGATATTTGCAGAAGGCTCTCTCTCTCTCTCTCTCTCTCTCTCTCTCTCTCTCTCTCTCTCTCTCTCTCTCTCTCTCTATTAATATAATAAATCATAGTACTCTATTAAATAAAGTTCGAATTATATCAAATGAAACATATTGTTTACTGTCACAGGATAAACTGGTCTTATTTATTTCGGGCCAGGTTATATCCAAATGGAATGACTAATAACAGAAAAAACATTGAGTTGTCTTTGCATTGTTGTACATTTTTTTTTTCTTTTACATGTATGGGTACTATTTTATGATAAACAGGAATGAACTATATACTGTACGTGATGGTAGATGTAAATTAGGCAAATTATATAATGTGGTAAAGACCTTATTAATTCTGTAGGAAAAATGTTTCGAGAGTCAAATTAATTTAAAGATATGACTGCTTTTCCATATATAATTCAGTCGGCCACCAGATCAAGTAAAACAACAGATGCTAAACTGAAACTATCTGAAGATATTTGCTAAAGGTTCTCTCTCTCTCTCTCTCTCTCTCTCTCTCTTTATATATATATATATATATATATATATATATATACATATATATATATATATATATAGAGAGAGAGAGAGAGAGAGAGAGAGAGAGAGAGAGAGAGAGAGAGAGAGAGAGATAATAATTGCATAGCTATCGAGTAGCAGGTAAGTACTCTATTTGTCCTAACAGATCTAAACAGTTAAAAAATGATCGTTTGACAATAAACAATATTATTCTTACGCAAAAAACATACTTAAACTGCCTACATAACCATCAAGCAATACCTGGAATTAAGAATGAAACTTCTTTGGCCTTCCCATTTTATGAAATAAACGATGGCTATAAACAAAGAAACACGTTAGGAGATAAAAAAAAGGAAGCAAGGGAAAGAAAACGGGTTCCAAGCACGCAAAAACCCAAAATAATGAAAACCTTCCAAAGATGCTGATGAAAAAAGTATGTGAAACGTTCCTTTCATGAACCAAGTAGGACGATATATATAGCCACCAAAGCTGAAAGATATGTGGTAAAATGCAAGCCTTCATTTTTCTTCCGTGCTTCGAGGGAGATCTGGTATCTAACATTATGTCTGTCAAATATATCTCGACTTTAATGATTTTTTTTTTCTTTCCAGAAGGGATTTTGTTCTCGACCAAAATACGAACTCGTTACCCAAAGAGCTCTAAATCTGTAGGAGATTGTTATGGTTTTCATTGTAATTTCCGTTGGCTTCTCTGCTTTTATGCGTGCTGATCGTATCCTATGTATACATTGTGTATATTTCAGACGTTCATAGGTTAAATCGAATATTGTTTAACCCAGATAAAGATTTCCATTAGTTATTGAAAAGTAAGAATAAACACTTGTTATCTCTCGGTGCATTTTAAACGATTCTTTGAGAATCTTTTTTTTATTTGTAATATCAAAAATGCATATTGCTATACAGTTTGGGCTATAAAAATGAAAGAATGAAGAAAAATTGGCATTCATTGTAAAATTTCCTTTCCAAATCAAACTTGGATTCTAATTCCTGACCTGCCAAATATTCTCGAAATCGTCTTCAGATTCGCACAAGACCACTGCTTAATTAGATCGGCTAAGAAAATCTAAGTATTTTTTCCAAAGACGGTGCATTTTCCCACAACTCACCCAGTCTCATTTCAGCCACGCAAACTTTTTAACTTAAAACTTCCACTTATTTGCATGTCGTTTATTCCTAGGCAGGCAAACGTTCCATGTGGTTTGCTGGGGAAGGAGAATAATTATTCCGGGAAAAACTGTCAAATATATTTTTGTTTTTACCGTTCTGTCATGAGAAACCTTATAATTGGAACATATCTGTTTTCCCTTTAAAAGAAAAAAAAATGAAAAAAAATCAGACTACCATAACAGCAAATGATCATCAGATTTGTTTTTCCCCTGATAAAAGTATGTTGCTAATACTATAGTTGAGTTGTATTTTACTTTACAGCTACTTTAATGTTTGTCATACAGAGAGTCATGTAATATGACAACAAAACTACTAACAAAATTATTCGACAGGATAAATTTTCATCCGTTTGAAACTGAACCATTCGGTGAGCAGTAAAAATTAGAACAAGAAATAGATAGAAAAACACCAAATTAATGTTTTTATAATAATAATCACTAACATTTGAAAGAATAATTTATGATCTAAGCTCATTATCACTAACAAATTTTTCAACGTAATGAAACAACTTTTCTGAATTCTAGAATCTTTAGTAGACTCTTACGGATGTCAAGTGGGAGCTCATTATGCAATCTTGTGGCCGCATATTTGAAAGGTGTACTATAGAACATACCGTAGTGAAATTTATGAAAATTGCCTACGAAGCAATTTTCATCATCCTCACCATCTCCTCCTACGCCTATTGCCGGAAAGGGCCTCGGTTAGATTTCGCCAGTTGTCTCTGTCTTGAGCTTTTAATTCATCATCTCCTACTTCGCGCTTTATAGTCCTAAGCCATGTAGGCCTGCGTCTTCCAATTCTTCTAGTGCTTTGTGGAGCCCAGTTAAACGTTTGGTGAACTAATCTCTCTTGGGGAGTGCGAAGAGCATGCCCAAACCATCTCCATCTACCCCTCATCATGATCTCATCCACGTATAGTAATCAAGTAATCTCTCTTATAGGTTCATTTCTAATCCTGTCCTACCATTCAAGTCCCCCAATATCCTTCTGAGGGCTTTATTCTCAAATCTACTAATTCTATTGGAGATTTTACATTATCATACCATGATGCTGTTCTTCTTAGCAGAACACCACGGATTTGCAATTCTTGCTTACCAGAATGCATGAAATATCACACGAGGTTGGGTTCAAGGTAAATAGAAGAAAGACAGAGATGATGAGAACGGAGTATGCAATAGAAGATGAAATATCATTGGAAGGAGAAAGGATTAATGAGGTAGAATCATTTAAGTATTTAGGAACTATGATCTTCAATACAGTGTCTTTAGAATTAGAGTTTAGTGAAAAATGGAAAAAAGCATATCAGACGAAGTAATTTTACCACTTATAATTTACAACTAATGCATTTCGTTTGTCATTCAGAGGTATAGTTCCCTAGTTACTTGAAACAACAATCTTGTATTCTAAATAATATTTATCCAGTAGTTGAATAGTTTACACAAGATGATGTATTAATTAGCATGATTATTCGTAATCAATCTTAAATACTTTCAGTATTAAAAAAAAATATATATTCCCCATAACGTAATTTTAAATGTTACCCAAAATTTGCATATAAAATTGGTAAAGCAGCATTGTCCTATTTATTTGCATCTCTTCTATTTGTATTTTATTTCGCAGATCGTCAATATTTTGTTTTTTGAAAAAATTCCTAGAAGGATCGAAGTTATCTCTCTCTCTCTCTCTCTCTCTCTCTCTCTCTCTCTCTCTCTCTCTCTCTCTCTCTCTCTCTCTCTTTCTTACCTCGAATTCCAAGATATACAACTCCCTGCCTCACTGACC
>NC_090728.1:156413553-156418553 GCF_036898095.1 Palaemon carinicauda | reverse complement strand
TCTCCACTCTTGGCTTTTGAAGGGGTATTATCAGGGGCCCATGAACCCAGAAGATATCATTAAGACCATACCCCCTTAGTACATACAAATTCAATTACTCCTGTTTTGGCTTTCATAATGATTGAGCCACTTTTCAACAACTATTGGATAGCATCATAGGGGACCTCCCCTTCTATGTATGTTACATGGACGACACACTTGTGTTCTCTTCCTCCAAAGAGGAACACCTCTGTCACCTACGGATTCTTCTTGATCATCTACACCAGAACGTCCTCATAGTCCATTACATCAAGTCTACCTTTGGCGCTAATGAGGTATCCATCTTAGAGCACCGCATCACTCCAGAAGATGGCCATCCCCCTACCTGAAAATGTAGCAGCTGTTCAGAACTTCTCCATGCCGTTGACCGTCAAAGCACTGGAATAATTCTTGGGCATGATTAACTATTATAACTGATTCTTGCCAGCCATTACCGCCACTCTAGTCCCTCTCTACACCTCCCACAAGGACAATAAAATAGAACTGAAGTGGGGATCCTTCATGAAGGTGTCTTCTGCTCTCACCTTTCCTATGCCACATGCACCTCTCCTCACCACCAATGCTTGCAATGTCACTATTGGTGCAGTACTCGAGCAGGTGGTCAACAGCTCGCCCCCACCCATTGGCCTTCTTCAGAAGAAAACTGTCCAAGACGGAATCCAACTACTCTAACTTCAACCACGAATTGTTGGTTGTGCATTTAGCTGTCTGTCACTTTCACCAATCTTGAGAAGGTATGCCCTTCCTCATTCATATGGACCACATGCCTCTAGTGCATGTCTTCACTTGACAGTCTAATGACTGGTTCACTCGCCAAAGTTAATGATTCTCTGCCGTGGCTGTATACAACTGCACCCTTCAAAACATTCCTGGGAAAATTAACCTCGTTGCTGGTGCCCTGTCAAGAAACACATTGGCCACCATTCACTTGAGATTCAATTACAATGCCTTGACAGAAGCCCAATAAAAAGATCCAGAGTACCAAGCATGTAGGACATCCTGCATATCTCTTCGTTGGGAGCATGTCGCCCTCGTCTACTCCAATGTCATTTTTCTCTGTCATGTCAGTACTGGTAGACCATGACTGTGGATACCTGACTCCATGCAACAACAGATGTTTTCTTTCATCCCTGGCGTATCAACTCTCTCATTCTGATCTACTGCACTGCTACTGAAGACAAAGTTTATTTGGCACAGAATTTATACTGATGCTAATGATTGGGTATGTGCCTGTACGTCATGCCAAGCTTTGAAAGTACATCGAAACAGAGATTCAGGAGTAGGCACCTTTCCTCAACCTCAGAGTCGTTTTGCCCACAGTCACGTCGACATAGTAGATCCCATACCTACACCACAAGGACACCGTTGCCTGTTTACCATCATTGACCACACCACTCGTCTTGCAGCCATTCCTATGCAAACTGCAACGTCCTCATCATATACATATGTCTTACTCAAGAGTTACCAGATTCACTTCTCAATTGTGGACATCATTAGTGAATTGCCTGGGTGTTACCCTACATCAGACAACTACCTACAACTCTGCAACCAATGGAATGGTTGATCGTTTTTAACTCGCTCTTAAAGCAGTTTTGATGCCCCGCTGCAATTATTCCAATTATTTTACTCAGTTTCCAAGGTCCTCCTGGGATTAAGGATCATTCCTAAAGACTCGCTTGATGTCTCAACAGGTGAAATTGTGTATAGTGTCCTATTGGTCGTCCCTGCTGAATTTTTTTAGTCTCCAACCTCCTCCAGCAATCTCTATCGCGTACGGTATGTTTTGTGAAAATTTACTCCTTGCTACCAGACTTACAAGCTACAAGCCCACAGCTAAGCAACACATACCGAAAGATTTACACGCCACAACACATGTCTTCCTGCGCAGCAAACTAGGAAACCACCTCTGACGTATCCTTAGATGGGCCTTTTCCTCATGATCCATTGCACATCAAAGGTTTTCTCAATTAACATTCATGGCAAAGAAAACTTAGTCTCCATTGATTGCCTAAAACCTGCAAAATGATTTACTTACTGTTCGCCGCTCTAAAGCAGGATGGCCAATTTCACATGTGTCTTTTTTAGGCGGGAGCCATGTACCACACGTGTTTTATACACGTTCATACAATGTAATGCTATTGCTTTTTCATCTCTTGCTCCCTCTGCTCTGATAATAGAACAACCAATTTCAGATTACCATAGCATGTTTAAATTGTTTGAGTATTTTGTCATTCTAGCTCTCAACTTTCTGCATTTATATAAGATCATTATCTGTTGAATATAATTTACTTGCATTACATTGCTTTTATATATATATATATATATATATATATATATATATATATATATATATATATATCTGTGTGTATGTGATGTATTTGTCGTAGATACATTACAATAACATGAAAATACTGATTTGAGGAGTACGAATTGCTGCCGAGTTGAGTATTGTAAAGAAAAAAGCTCGTTTGTGTGTGGTAATCATGTATGCAAAGGTAATTGATTGCGAAAATGATGGCAGAGTTTATTTTCTAGTGCGCAGGAGAGCATGATGTAGAGAGAGTCTGGTTGAAATGCATTCTGAAAGTGAATTGGCTGCCGGGAATATGCAGATTATGAATATGAATATTCATAGGTATACTCGAAAAACATTCTGGCTGTTGTTATTATTATTATTATTATTATTATTATTATTATTATTATTATTATTATTATTATTATCTCCAATATATAATAGAGAACAAGGGTCTGGCTATACACACACACAGACATATATATATATGTATATATATATATATATATATATATATATATATATATATATATATATATATATAATGTTCATCTCTATACCCTGTCACGCTGACTGGCAACCACTCAGAAAACAACTATCTTCCACAAATTGTCCCCACTAGCGTATTTTAGTTCGGAAAGGGGGTGAGGGTTTTGAAGGGTTACATCTGCGTGTGTGCACTTGTCTGCATATCTATCTAAATATTTAGTCGTCATTTGGTGGTTGCATACACTATTTTCCATATATATATAAATATATATATATATATATATATATATATATATATAGAGAGAGAGAGAGAGAGAGAGAGAGAGAGAGAGAGAGAGAGAGAGAGAGAGAGAGAGAGAGAGAGAGGTAACATTATCATCTGAATTTCTTTTTTCAAGAAACGTCAAAAAGGATGGTTGTTTTGTCGATACGCCACGGAAATTGGAGCAGGTACAATGCGACTCGTGATTTGTTTCAAGGACCCTTCTTTTTGGCAAGCAATTTAGAGGATCTGTTCCTTTTGTCCCAGATTCAAGAAACTCTCAAAAAAGGATTTACATTCCCCCCCCCTCATGTGTCTGAGTGTAAGTGCGTAGAGAGAGAGAGAGAGAGAGGAGAGAGAGAGAGAGAGAGAGAGAGAGAGAGAGAGAGAGAGAGAGAGAGAGAGAGAGTAGAGAATATTGGATAATCTTGTAAGTCACGTAACGAAATTGAATACAACAGCATGTAGACTCAAAATAATTTGTTCTTTAATAATAATGTAGGGTTTGAGATTAAAGGCATGCATTTGACTATATCATAGTAAATATAGCAATGGTAGACCTTACTTTAACTTTATTCCGTAAAACACCCAAAAACAGAGAATCACACATATACAAAAACTGCTAAACGGCTCAGGTAAACTAAAGCATTAAGGTTTTTGAAGGATCGTTGCAGTAAAGATATGTTCCATGCTAAACACTTATGCTTATTTAAGCCAGGCCTTTTTACCATGTATGCGTATATAAATGACTATGGAGAATGACGTAAGCCTAATTATAGCTATAGGATATATGAATTTACAAACAAGCGCACATACAACCACTGTATATATATATATATATATATATATATATATATATATATATATATATATATTTATATATATATATATATATATATGTATATATATATATATATATATATATATATATATATATATATATATATACATATATATATATATATAATGTCACATTCATTTGTGTCCAGTTCCTCAAATTCCCTAAGAGAATGCTCGAACCGAATGCTATTTTTTCTTTCCTAAAAACAGATTTTCAATTTTTGACAACTTATGCAATTAAATCAGAACAGTTTAATAACTTCTGTTATTTATTCAATAGAAAAAAGATTCGGTTAGTTATTTTTTCAAATCTTTTAATGGATATGTGAAATAAATACCCAGTCTTAATGTATCGAAAGATTTCAATCCACGAGTAGATTTTGAATCACACACACACACACACTCTCTCTCTCTCTCTCTCTCTCCCTCTCTCTCCTCTCTCTCTCTCTCTCTCTCTCTCTCTCTCTCTCTCTCTCTCTCTCTCTCTCTCTCATTGTTCGTAGTGTTCCAGATAACAGAACACCCAAATAGAAGATTATTGATAGCAAGCTTTATTTCACATTGGATGCCAATTAGAGTCAAAATGAAATGGGAGAATACCTCATCCTGGTAATTATGATGTGATACACTGATAAAACAATGAAGCTGAAATCCTTTTAGTGAGCTTTATTTGAGCATTATCTTCGAATATGTTCGTAACTACATTTCAAAATTGGCAAATGCAGATATTGGGGTAGTTGTCATGCCTATAGAATACATTATATAGGCTACATTTCTTCCACAATTTATGCAACCTATCATACTGCAAATGCATGCACCCTCGATGATGGGTGTAAATACAAACACAAACACACATATACACGAACGATATATATATATATATATATATATATATATATATATATAAATATATATATATATATATATAACGTGGGTTTGTATGTGTCTGTTTCTATTCATTGTGTGTCTTCATGTGCCTGTGTGTTTTTAAGAGGGAGAATAAGTATGTGCTCATTCAAGATAGTGAGGCTTTAGCTATGGAACACTTTTTAAAGAAATGACAGGGATCTTGTGTAT
>NC_090728.1:156401053-156408553 GCF_036898095.1 Palaemon carinicauda | reverse complement strand
GGCTAATCATACCAACTTCCTGACGATAATCATTGGATTTCTGTACAGCATGGGAGATTGTATGAAGGGTATCACTTGCTCCTGAGCCTCTTCAGCAAACATATATTAGTTTAGCCTCAGGAAAACAGGATTGAGGAAGAGCAAGTTTATGATTACTCTGTTTACTGCCAATCACTTCAGTCAAAAGGGTTGCCTTTTCCTTTCGACAGTGAGTGACACAGTCATCTGGTTTAAGTAAAGGAGGAATTGTTGCGTCTACTCCAAAGGGTGCTGATTTAAGGGTGGCCCACCACTTATGTTCCTAAGTTGTACCAGAAAGAATTTCTTTTATGGTTGAATTGCATTCCTTTTCAGTGGAAGCGTAAACTCTCTGAGAAACTTGAAGCTAAATATAGTTATTGAAAGTCAAATCTGATCTGCTACCCTTCCACAGATGATAGACTCCAGCTTCTCCAAATGAGCATGTCTACAATTGCCATTGAACCAGGGGTTGTCTTTCACTCAGTACCTTGGCACATGGGAGGGAGTAGGCCTATCAATCATGGTGACTAGATTCTCACTCAAAGGAACAAGAAACTCAGAACTATTATACAATTGTGACCAATTCAAGCCCAAAAGATCACTCAAAATACCATTCCAGTCGGCTTGAGATTTTACATGAATATAACACATCCGGGACAGGCTGCTCAGTCATCCCTAATAATGAAATCTAGGCATGATCAGATGTCGCAATTTGAGAAGCAACCTTACATTTAATAACTACAGGGAAGTCGGTGTATACGAGGTCCAAGGAGTTACCAGACCGGTAAGTAGCTTCACTTATGATTTGCTCACAGTGTGATTCAGAGGCAAACTCCAAAGCTCTTAAGCGATGGCGATCATTAGGAGAAACAGATTTTAACCACTCCCTGTGGTGAGCATTGAAATTACCAACAAAAACAAAAGACGCCTTTATATCATCTTGTATTCTAGCTCTAATGGTAAGAAGACAATTGAAGATAAAATCATCCATTTCTTTTATTTCGGTATATCGAATACAAATAGAAGTTGTTATGCCAGTAACAAACTTTTATTACCTAAATCTTATGAAATCCACATTCATAGCAGGACTTATGAAAAGCTGGGTACTTGGTCCTAATATACATTGCCATTCCCCTCGCCCTAGGAATGGTATCCCTTCTCAAAATTATTGGCTTCTTAAAACCAGTGATAATGAACTCAGATGAGTGCCTCATATTAGAAACCAAAGTTTCTGAACACCAAAGAATATCGTACTGTCTGGACGCAACTGTAAGGTCTTGAATGTTTGCATGAAGACCACGATTATTTCCATACAGTGCACGACACTAACGAAGTCTAGCACGTATTGGTCCTGGGATTTCCCCAATGCTATTCAATACTAAGTGTGCAATATTCTTACGTTCATTTTGATTACCTATTCATTGCAACATTATGCTCTCCAGATTATCAACTGGATTTTTTTAGACTTCCTCGGTATTTTCATAGAGAAATGCCAAGTTGAATGATAATAGTAATAATAACATTTACACATGAAGTTTAATTGCATAGAAGTTAATAACACTTGAAATAAAATAAACTATATTTTTCTTTTACAAAACTATTTTGCGATTTTATGTGACATGAATACTCATTTTTTATATATGTAACGAAAAACAATTCACATTAAGATTTTCAACTACAGGTCGAGAGAACCACTACACTCGAGAGAAGTTATATTTTTTAATTGAGCCCCTAGAAATGTTTCGACGAGGAACGTTCAATTTAATAGAATGCAGCTGTCGAAGAAATGTGTCAAACACAAATCCTTTGCCCTGATACATATTTTGAAATCTCAAAACTATAACGGTTGGAATAAAACAGATCGAGGAAGGTCTCATGACCGAAACTGCTTCTTTTTCTGTCATGGGATTAAGAAGAAAAACTGGAAAGTTGTTCATTTTATATATGGCAATAATTTTGCGGTTATTAAAAAGCCATATTGGTGTAGTTGTACGTTGAGTGACTTTTTTTTATTAATATTGATACAGAATGGATTGTTTATGCGGATGTTATAGAATTAAATTATTCTGTATAGTTAAGCTATTTTGTGTTTTATGAAAAGCAATTTGAAAAAAAAAATGTGCATCTATGGATCTAATGCCGTCAGACGAATACAAAATATAATAAAAATAAAAACTCCAAATCCATCAAGGAAAGTATTAAAGGATTATTTTAATCGAATTGTTCTCAGAAACATATGTATATCAAAGTTATGATCAATTCGCAAAAATCAACCATATAGGAAGAGGAGAAAGATTATACAACCATGAAAAACAACGAGAAAAAAGGTAGACTGTATCATAGATCCGATCAAAAGATTAGTCATTATTAATAATTAATTAACTGAACTTGTTGATACATTTTCGTTAATGTATTTAGACGTGTTATAAGATATCCACTACGTATCACAATTCCTATTTTTATTCGATACATTGAAGAAAAGGAGTATGTAAGGATTGGTCATACAATTTTACATAACCATACATAAACATGTTATATGGAATATATGGAACAGCACATGAAAGCATGGATCCCGCTCTTCTCATAAGATTATCTTACTGCAGAAGATAAACTCGAATGTGAAGACGTTCACAATTGCTTTTTTTTTTCTTTTTTTTCTTGGAGATAAAACACGCACTCTTGACCAAACGAATACAACCATAAATGTTCTATGAATGGTTTGCTTCTTGAGCTTCTATTGTGTATGAATTCCCATCATGGGGAAGTCCTCTCTCAATTGCTGAGAGAGAGAGAGAGAGAGAGAGAGAGAGAGAGAGAGAGAGAGAGAGAGAGAGAGAGCGAGAGAGCGCTGAGCCCCTATTGTGTACAATGTCTACAAACTGATGTTTGTTGTCTCCGACTCCACCGTTTTTGTCGCCAAAAAGCAGCTTTATCTTTTAAATGCTAGTATTTATTCTGTATATTTCTGTCGTTGTCTGTAATTGAAGTAGGCTAAACGAAAATTTTAAATTGAAGGAACGATTACAGATGAATATTTATGAAATTCTTTGAAATATAAATTTATATCATAAAAGTGGTTTAAACTAAGGATGCATTGTGTGTTTGTACACACAGATATATATATATATATATATATATATATATATATATATATATGTAAGTATATGCATATTAAAAGGTGTGTGTGTGTTTATGTATGTATGTATATATACAGTATGTCTAAATACACACACACACACACACACACACATATATATATATATATATATTATATATAATATATATATATATATGTGTGTGTATGTATATATTTAGACATACTGTATATATACATACATACATATAATATATTATTACCTAAAGTCCTTTTCCACTTTCGACCTTAGTTATACCAATAAAGTAGTGACATCGACATTCACCAAGTGTTAATAAATGAAATAGTCAACTTATGCCATCTGACATCCACTAGAAGTCGGCCAAAGAGAGAGACCGAGAGCTGACGTGATACCTTGTATTAAGTGCACATCTCAAAAGGAAAAAAAAAAAAAAACTATGCACCCACATATCCATGCATCACATATATATATATATATATATATATATATATATATATATATATATATATATATATATATCAATGACGGTGTCTGTTGATTACATTCATTCAAATAAAAGCAACGTTATCTTTCCAATTTCATCGGTTTTCTTGATCATCCGAGTCGTATTAAACTCAAAAAAAAGTGTAATTTAAGTTTCTCTCCTAAATTTCAATCCATGTTCTATTAATATTAATGCGGGCAACAGTGACTAAGCTGTAGCGTGTAATTTTAGCCCTAGATTTAGTCCAAATTACTACCCTTCTTTCCAAAACAGCATCAATATAGTTCACAGTTAAAGTGCCACTTCTACTACTAACGTCACCATTATTAAAGCTATCTAAATAATACTCCTATACCACCGAGTACTCCATAAACCCTTTTAATCACCACCAGTCCTGTCCTTACAGTCTTTAATTACTTCCTGTGGTTCATTAATCATCGCCTCTTTCATCGAAGCCACTGTCTTAAGCATCAGATCAATAAAACTTTAACAACGTCGGATAAATTGGTATGGTATTTATTTTGATTTTAGCGTTTTCTATACTTTGCTGTTAATGAATTTTATGCTCAAATCATAAAAAAAAGTATGATAAAAAGTATATACTCATTCTTTCATATGGTAGGCTCCATATCATATTTCTTGATTCTTGGGGTGTCAGTATTATCTGTACCCTCAATTTTTCTCGCTTCCCTTCCATTTCCCAAATACGACCTCGGAGCTTTGTTTTCTCCCAGAATAACATAAAATATATTTTATTAGATCTCGAATGAAAGTCAACTAGCCTTACATTGATAAGTGGGAGGTGCTGCCATCTGTAGGCAGATGCCAACCTCATCGATCGACCAGCCGATGAACATCCCTTGAGCTCTTTAGAACATTTCTGACTTTCAATGAAATGTGAAGCGAAATTTTGGAGTATTTGGAAACCTGATTCAAGAGTATTATTTTTTTTTTTTTAGTTTTTTTTTTGTATCAGATAATATTGATAATAACGCGTATGCAAAATCAAAAAAAGATACATCTAAGAGATTCCAAAAATATAGTCTTGCACTCAACAAAAACAGCTGATGGAAGCTATAAACAAGAACATTAGTATTGACAGGGGAGGAAGTCTTAAAGAAAAGTGACTACCTCTCTTACTGAAAGGGATGATTGGAACGCATAAAGTGAGGAGAGAGAGAGAGAGAGAGAGATAGAGAGAGAGAGAGAGAGAGAGAGAGAGAGAGAGGAGAGAGAGAGAGAGAGAGAGAGAGAGTGCAAAACCATTTCATTTATGATTTAATATTTTTCATTCATCATTACATTATAATGTTGATATTATAAGAGGGGAGAAGCAACATGAAATCATTAAACTTAGTGTAGGCATAAAATGTTTGATATATACATTATTGAATAAAGAAAAAGAAACGCAAACAATTATGAAGTATAAGGTCATTTATGAGCCACCGGTTTGGCTCTATTACAGTTCCCCGACTACAAACGTTTCCTATAATAATAATAATAATAATAATAATAATAATAATAATAATAATAATAATAATAATAACTACTGATACAAGTTATTTACATCAGAATTCATAGGAAATATATAAAATGTTTATATGTAAGGAGGTGGGTAGACGCGAAATTAAACGAAGAGCAAAAATGGTGAGAAAAAGAACTAGTCAGGGCAGGGAATGATGGGTTGAGCCATATCCTGAAAGGAAATCAAAAACATGTTTTGAACAGGTGGGAGCTTCTGTTTCCTTTTCCAGCCATAACACCAACGTCTGTCACCATATCAATTTTAGAGTCCATTCTAAAATTTCGTTCTTGGATAAGAAGTCCATCAATGTTTTTGTGCTCATCATAAGGCTTTAGTTGATATATGTGTGTGTACATATATATATATAATATATATATATATATATATATATGTATATATATATATATATATATATATATATATATATACATATATACATACATACATACATAAATATATGTACATACATATATATATATATATATTTATTTATTTATTTATATGTGTGTATATATATATATATATATATATATATATATATATATATATATATATATATTATATATATATATATATATATATATATATATATTTATTTATTTATTTATATGTGTATATATATATATATATATATTTATATATATATATATATATATATATATATATATATATATATATACATATATATATATATTTATATCTTACCGACGAAAAGGTAAGTGAAAAGACTAGATTGGAGTTAGTACTTTCGTTTTATTGATGACATGACTGGATTCGTAATAAGATGGAATTCTACTCTATCATGGTCTTTTTCCATCAGTCTTGTATTATCTCCTTTTCTTAAATCTTGCTTATCGGGAATCATAAAAAAAACTGAGTTTAGTAATCCAATTTTTATAGATCGATTATCCTGTTCATTGTAAGTCCGATGATATTCCCAATAAGACAAAAGTGCCAACTCCAATCCATTCTTTTCACGTTTCCTTTCTTGTATATAGTACATATTTCATGCTCGCCCCGTTTCAGTTGTCGGTATTTCTACACGACCGCGCGAGCGCACTCACACACACAGATACACACACACACACACACACACACACACACACACATATATATATATATATATATATATATATATATATATATATATATTACAAGATCATAATCTTCCTGGTTTTTAAAATCTCTCTCTCTCTCTCTCTCTCTCTCTCTCTCTCTCTCTCTCTCTCTCTCTCATCAATCCTACAGTCTGTCAGCTCCTTGCAATATCCGGAGCCTTTCCCTTTCTACTCTCCAGTATTCATCAATAACAACTTCACCATTTTTCTGTAATTCCTGAGGCATCCAGATGTGGGCGGTGAAGAGTGTCCAGCAATCGAATACCATCAGCAAAAGTAACTTCAATTGCACGAAGCTTCGTGCATAAAGATTTTTTCAAACGCTTGAAGTTGAAGTACCTAGACAACAACATATTTTATATTTCCAAACGTTACATGTAGGTATTTACTAAATTATCATGATATAATTAATAAGTATAATGGATCATTGGAAAAATAATATCTTAAGTCAATAATGTTTTATTTTGCTTACACGAAAATTGGATTATCTGTAATTTTTTTTTTAATATATGATTTCATCACATGATCATTTCAGGTGAATAACCAAGTTTGGTTGATTCAACCAAAATGGTATTAACGATGATATCCAAAAGTGTTTTGAAAGTCCTAGAAATGTGGAGGAATATTCATCTTGAAAAGTGAGCGGCCTTTGTCTCTGGTTTTTACTTTTACTTATATCTGTATCACATATTACATTGAGAAACTTATTATTAGCATTACCATTATTATATCCCCGAACTTTAGATTATTAGAAAAATAAAAGAGTATTTCCATTTTGGAATTCCAGAGTACATTTTAGGGGACCTTCCCTCTTTTACTCCAATGTGTCGGTTTTATCTCCTTTTCCTTCCACTCTATCGATATCGCGTCGTTAAAATCCTGGGAGAATTTCTTCTTGGGTCGAAGGTATATTTTCCAAGGGATCCTCCAAGGCCATTCCATTCAAGTCTTTTACGAGAGCAGATTACTGTCTTGTATGTGACCCATTTCACAGAACTTATTCGTTGTCCCTTTCCAGCTGCATTCTCCTTTATCAGTTTTGTCTCAAACAGGCGCGATTTCGTCGGCCGCAGCATATTTGTGGTATATTCTCTTATTCTATTAATATTCTCTTTTGTTCCCTCTCGTCACATCCTCTTTTTTGTGCTCTCAGGCACACGGCCTTTATGATGACTCCATGTTTTTGCACAAATTTCTCTTTGTATATTTCCTGTCTTTTCCTTTAGAGTATGACGC
>NC_090728.1:156346053-156398553 GCF_036898095.1 Palaemon carinicauda | reverse complement strand
CTATTTTACAAATTCAAGTAGAATATATAACTTTTACAAATCCATAACCTAGTGTGTATAAAGTGATATCAAGCAGTAGTTTCACTTGGTAGCTTACACAATCACATAATTTACATCTCGATCGACGAGCGCCTTTGCTACTCCTGAGAAATTTTAAAACATTCATTTTTTTCTATTAATAAAAATCAAGCAGAGTGGCGATACCTTAACGTGGTGGAAAGGTTTGCGTATCGTCATGGTTAGCAAAACTGTACTATTCAGTGCCACCTATACTATGCTGGTTTGCTGTGAGCGATCAGACGAAAATGTCCCACCCTCACCAATCCACACTGGCCAGCGAGGTAATGAAAACTGGCTAAACCCCAGATAATGAATTGACAAGTCTGAGGCCTTAGTCCTGCATTAGACTAGAAATGTATGAATTTGTTGTTGCAGTTGTTGTTGTATGAATACATATATGTCTATACATATGTATAGTTCAGTATATATGATAATTTGGCACTTGTAAACATTCAGCTGAAATAAAAATTTAGGGCAGAAACATAAATTTATTATATTTGAAATATATTGAAACAAAATGAACGATTGAAAACAGTGAATTTGTTTTCATGATAGTCAAATTATATACTTTTTTCCTTCTGCTCTGTAACAAAACACGCACAACATGCGATAAAAAGTCCTCTGCTCATATGGTGCCTCATGACCCCCCCCCCCCTGAAATACAATAAAAATGATATATTTCATCCGCTATTTTGATTTACTGGTGTGGCATTCGAAGTGAACTGTCGAACAATTTGACGATAAATGTAAAAAAAAAAAAGGAAAAAATACAGATTAGTTACTTTCAAGTACGATTAAAGCTTCACAGTAAACTTTGGAAATGAAATACAGTTGCTTTTCTCATGATTCCCCATCTTCTTGTTTATAGCTAAAAAAAACTAGCATGAAAATACAAGTTTTTAAAATTGCATCGTGCCTCATACAATAAAGATTGAAAAAAAAAAGTATGAAAAAGTGTGCCATTTTGTTTCTGCTTTTAGGATTCGCTGTTTCAGCTTCGTTTTTCAAAAGTCTGCTTATCCCATTTTATACTCCGCGTTTGACCTACTCAAAAGAGCTATGCTTCTTTAAACACGATTGTAGCCGTGATAAACAGGAAGCAGTTTTATGGTTCTTTGTTTACAATTCTCATTCAGCTCCATCAAAACATGCTGATTGCAAGCACCTCTCTCTTTCTTTCTCATATATAAACACACACGCATATATATATATATATATATATATATATATATATATATATGTATATATATATATATATATATGTATATATATACATATATATATATATATATATATATATATATATATATATATATATATATATATATACATATATATATATATATATATATATATATATATATATATATATATATATATTTTACATTCATCATCATCATCGTCTCCTCTTACGCCCATTGATGCAAAGGGCCTTGCTGAGGTTTCGCCAGTCGTCTCTATCTTTACCTTTTAAATCAATACTTCTCCATTCATCATCTCCTACTTCACGATTCATAGTCCTCAGCCATGTAGGCCTGAGTCTTCCAATTCTTTTAGTGCCTTGTGGAGCTCAGTTGAAAGTTTGGTGAACTAATTTCTCTTGGGAAGTGCGAAGAGCCTGCCCAAACCATTTTCATCTACCACTCACCATGATCTCATCCACATATGGCTCTCGAGTAATCTCTTATAGTTCCATTTCTAATCCTGACCTTCCATTTAACTCGTAATATTCTTCTGAGGTCTTTGTTCTCAAATCTACAAAATCGTTTGGATATTGTTTCTAAGAGTTCAGTAACAAAATTGTACATTCACACATTCACAAACACACATATATATATATATATATATATATATATATATATATATATATATATATATATATATATATATATATATGAGAATTGAGAAAAAGTTGAAGGTCACTAATAATTACAGAACACGTTTATAAAACGGCAGGTCGTTAAAAATAGATATCTAATAATTCAGGAGAACCTGGTAGGAAGAATTTTTTTTTCTTTTTATGTTACTAGTTTATCACTTCATCATGATTTACGTGTCTTTCTTAAACGGTATTTTTTCCTTAGATTTATAACAGAAGGAAACCATTTTACGGTTATCGGAAAATAATTGGCGATGTCGGAACAAGAAAAATGTTTCTGACTTTTCTCTACAGAGAAAAGAGCGAAGTGAAGGAGGCGTATATAATAGATGCTCTTTGGTCAGTGTCTTTGAGATAAGACTTAATAAGGTGAAGGAACTAGAAAAGGTCTTCGCCAGATGGGACTACTTTTTGGGGGTCATTAATCCATGTCTCTCTTATCTGACAAACAACGATCAGTCTTGTGAAGAGGATTTTGTACAATATATTTCTTAAAAGGAGAAACTATTTCAATATAGTTATCATTTGAAGATTAGAAATAAATTAAATAGGGAAGGAAGTAAGAAAACTTAGCAAACTATTATTATTTTCAAAGCTTCTTAAAATGAAAAAAAAAAAGTATTAATGTAAACATGTGTTTTCAGGTAATGAAAATCTTGATTTTTATCACAAAATACGATAATAGTTTAATTGGGTTGCTAATAACGTTAGATTAACAATATCAGCTATGATTCTTGTCAACACCTTTACTGCTAACGAGATGCGATCAGAAATTACTTTTCAAACTGTAATTAACTTGATCCATTATTATAGTAAACTGTCTAGAGTTATGATGAGTTTAACTCGAGCGTTATACTACATGGTTATTGCAAAATTTACTTCCTTGCTTAGCGTTCTCGTGAAATAAAAAAAAAAAAATCCTATTACCCGTAACTTTTAGTTATCATCAACTAAAAGAGCCTACTGTGTACGTCAGATAATTTTATTTCATAGGCAACCCTCGCTATCTCGCGTTAGAAAGAAAATACCTTGAGCCGATGAAATATGGGCAACCGTCCAGATAATCCGTTCTGAACCGGGAATCAATTACACTGACGATCCTCTTACCCCACCCCCCCCCAAAAAAAAAGAAGATTCAATTATTATTTATCATCATTATCAACATTTTTATTAATTTTATCACTGTTAGTGCTGTCGGTTAATGCTTCCTTTTTTTTTAACATAGTAACAACTGCTATTATTTTTTCATTGTTCAACGAAAACACATATTCATGTAAGACAAGACTAAAAGGTTTGTGATCAACAAAGGAAGCCCCACCGAATAGAATAACTACATGAAGAAAATAGAAAAGATTGATCTAATCACTATAAGATCATATCAGCAATTAGTAATTATAATGAAAACTGAGTCTTTATCATGCAAACATGAAAATTTATGAGTGTCATCTAGCTCTGGGGCGTTAGACAAGGTAATACTGCCACAAAAAAAAAAAAAAGACCAACCAAAGGCAATGGTAGTAATATACTGTCGAAACATAATGTGAAATATAACCAAACAATTTCCATTATTGTGAGTCTTTGTATCAAGATATTTTGCATAAGGGATAGAGAAACTTCAAACCTACTTATATCTTAACATTAAAAAGATATTGATAATTAAAATATTGAAATCTGTAACGTGAAAACATCAACTATAAGCATAATTTATTACAGATATAACGTTAGTTTTTTATTTTTATTTTTGACAGACACGATAATTTCTACTAGTTCAAAGGTTATGGAATTGTATGTAACTTTGGGGCAATACAGTAAACTACAGAATGGTGCACAGTGCGGGAGTAATTGGTTGTAAGAGTTAGTTTTGCCGAAGCTTACCCTCTTTCCAGCATAATATTCATCTCTGAATGTTTCGAGAGTTTCCAGTTTAGCAGTAACTTCTCAAGTTGAAGAAATCTTCGAAAGAGAAGCATCATCTCTGAACGTTACTAACTTATATCCTTTATCGCCAATAATCTTACTATCGAAGTATTTAAAGACACAAATACTGGAGCATTCTCTCATGGAATAAAAAAGACAGTCATTGGTCAGACTCCTTGTGTGGAGAGATTTAATTTATTTTTATTTGGTCACTAAAATCATCAATAATATGATGCAGGCAACGAAATACCGTATGCATTATTCACTCCTACTCAGTTATATATATATATATATATATATATATATATATATATATATATATATATATATATTTATATATATATATATGTGTGTGTGTGTGTGTGTGTGTGTGCGGTGTTTGTCACCATATGCTATAACAAACGCAGTTCAGAAGTAGTCTGGTATTAAGGATTTAATTTTTGTATTTAATTTTCAACAAATGATGATAAACCTCCATTTGCTGGAATGATTATTCTAACGATAATCATTTTCATAAATACTTGTATCCCAGTTGCTATAGCATGTAATAATGTAATTGAATGCAACCAAAAAATATTTTTTTTACGCAGTTTCAGCTTAATATATGAAATATTAAAACAGAACAGGAATGAAATCGTTATTCAAATGCGGCTCTTTGCAAAGAGTAAGATCTTCTAAGCGCTCTTTCAATGCTGCTCTGGTAGTCTCCTACGCCATTAGTAAATGCATTATTAATTCTACGAATCTCATGAGAGAGAGAGAGAGAGAGAGAGAGAGAGAGAGAGAGAGAGAGAGAGAGAGAGAGAGAGAGAGAGGGAGAGACTAACCTAATGGAAATTCAACCACCGTATTTTCCCTAGAGACGATCAGGGGCTTAAAGGGATTTACCTTGAAAGAGACATGCGGATAGATTCACACTTTATAAAGGAAAAATACTAATGAGATTTTTTACATTTTTTTTTTCTGGCAGGATTTCATGCCAATAACGGATTCACTAGTAAAAACACCACCAAGAATTTTATGGTTCATATATATATATATATATATATATATATATATATATATATATATATATATATATATATGCGTCAGGGCCACCCATACTAGGTTGGTTTGCTGTGACAAGACAATTTCCCATTATCACCAGCCAGTACTGGCCAGTCATGATGAAACCAGCCAAACCCGAGATATGAATGAAGACATGCCTGAGGCCTTTGTCTTGCATTGGACTAGAATCGGCTGCATCTGTTGTGCTGTACTTTTATCATTCTCTTACCAGCTTCTTCCCTCTTCCATTTCGTTTGAAAGCTATTATTTCAAGTAACATATTGAGTAAGGAGAGCAATCCTTCTATCCCATAAACCTCCTATTATATCTGATCATAATCTGCTAACATTATGGGGTGGGTTGTGGGGTGCGGACGGCGTTTGGCTATTCGATTACTATCCCAAGACTCCTAACGTGCTGGTTCGTAGATTATATGACAGCAGATGGAAAAGGAGACGCACTCTTACATGATATTTGTAAAGTGTAGTGCTGTGGAACTTTAGATTCCGTGGTAACTGGGACCATCTCCGTGACCTGATTCTTATCGATTTCGGGATTAAGCGGTTTACAGACTTTAAAGGCATTTTTAAAAAAAACTTTGGAATTAGTACGGTTTCGTTTCAATCCTCTCCTATGAACGTTCCAGATAATTCAGTGTCTTTAAATGTTTATATTTTCCACTAATTACACATAAGATATCATAATTCTTAATTGTATGTTGTATTTAATGAATATATGTATGTGTGTGTATATATACATATATATATATGTATATAAATATATATATATATATATATATATATATATATATATATATATATATATATATATATATGTATATATATATATATATATATATATATATATATATATATTTATAGATATTCATATTTATATATATGTATATTTATATATATACATTTATATATATTTATATATATATATATATATATATATATATATATATATATATATACACACACACATATATATATATATATATATATATGTATATATATATATATATATATATATATATATATATATATGGTTCTAGGTAAGTTGATTCCCGGTTTTTTTTATTCCGATTATTTGATTCCCGGAATTTTGATTCCTGATAAGATGATTCCCAGTAGTTTAATTCCAACTCATTAACAAATAAAAAAGGAGCTTCTGGTATTTTCTTTTCAAGACCTATCTATTTCAAATTTGTTTTGTAAATAAATAGTCTACTGGCTTATTTCCCCATATAGGAGTTTATTGATTAATATTTGTCTAAAAAACACGAGAAAAAAGGAAACATAAAAGTATTTGCACAGAAACAATATTTATTGAAAAAATCATATGTAAAATTTGGTAGACAAGCAGACTTATAAAAATTATTAAAAAAGGGAAATGATAGTTATAGTAATGTAAAATTCTTGTAACAGCTCTCAGGAAATCTTTTCTTTCTGTGAATCATACTGCAAAACAATATTTTTCAGTCGGTCGTCCAAGTCCTTGTATTTTCGTTTCGCTGGAATGCCGTGGCCACCATCAAACTGAACTTTTTTTTTTTTTTCAAATGAGCAAGGCTCTCTTCTTTTTTCAATGCTAAAATTAACTTCCAAATATTGGGATGAACACCTGAAACAACACTCTGTAGAGCACAGTGTTAACCTTATAAATTACTATTGGTGCGAGGTGTATCTTGCAGAGTTCTCTCACGTAAATTCCATATATTCACCGGAAAAAGTGGTGCTATTCGCCTTAGTCGATTACCTCTACCCTTTTCGCACTCAATATGACATGCATCAAAATAGGAAACCAGTTATTGAGGCAAGTTCTCGTCGTCTGCAAGCTCGTCAAAACCATCTACCACATCATCCATTGGAAGTAGTGACAGGGCAGAAAAACACATATCTTTCTCACTGAATTCAGCATCTTTGTGATATCTTTCTTTAAAACCCAATTATATTAACTTGCAATAAATGGAAAAGGCATGATGAAATAGGTACATTAGGGAAATGATTACGTATACAGTTCATATGAGCTTTTTCAAAGCCCATAATGTATGGCGGGGTTTTTAAATTTGGGCATAATTCTAAAATGTTTGCAAAAAGTCTGTTATATGTTTCTTCTTTCTTGTCCGGCAGGAGGGCAAATCACCTTGGGACACTGAAGTTATGAATCTGATTATGTAAAGTAAATAACTGGAAATATATTTTCAGCACACACTTTTTAACGTTCCATCCCCAGCTAAGTGTGTTGCATGCATCAAATCATCAAGTCCGTGATTTGTAGCAAAAGTTAGTAACCTACTTTCATCTGCTTCGCCGCTGTCAAATTGTAGGCAAACTCTACCACTGTCCAATACCCTAACTTCATCTGGTATTACAAATCCAGTCCTACGTACAGGAAGTGGGGTAACTACTTCATTTATTTGACGCCATTTTCGGGTGCTTCGACTTAAGCTTGATACCGATGGTACTTGAGCTCTTTCATTTTCACTTAATGATGCACTTCTTGACTCAATAAGAGACCGTGATGCTTCTTGGCTTGGAAATGCGGCAGCTTTCAAACTAGTTATGGCCTCACATATTTTTGGTTTTGTTTCACATGAACTGTGATGATGTTCACCAAGACGGTTCAGCACCTAGTAATCATTTTCTTCTGTTGCAGTATGCAGGCGTGCTTCACATCACACCTTCAATAAATTTTTAATCCATCAGCATTTGTTCTATACTTCTCGTATGTGTAATTTAAATCGTCTACGAGTTTCTTAGAATGGTACGAGGCATGGTTAAAGACTAACTTTATTCTAAATAAAAGAAATATTTTGTTAATAAAGCGTTTCTTTATTTGGAAGTTTGTTTTTGTAAATAAATAGTCTATTTGTTTAATTAAAGTAAGTAAATGGTCTGTTGGCTCATTTACCCGAATAGGTATGGTCAGTTGGGAATCAAATTTCAGGGAATCAACAATACTGGGAATCAACTTATGGGGAATCAAAATAACCTGGAATCAAATAACCGGAATAAAAAAACCGGGAATCAACTTACCGGTCATCTCTATATATATATATATATATATATATATATATATATATATATATATGTATATATATATATATATATATATATATATATATATATATATATTTTACGCGTATATATATATATATATATATATATATATATATATATATATATATAGATGACCAGATATGTGTGTTTGTGTGTGTGGGTGTGTTGCGACGATTTGTTTCTTAAAACATTATATATTGTTGTGAGAGAATACTGTAGTTTAATTTAACAATATTACACAGGATAAAAAAGGGACTTGTATCATGAATTCTTTCCCCAGTGAGTTTTTCCATTGGAAATGATCATTTAAGTTTCAAAACGTGATCAAATCTTTTCGCATACAACCCTTTATTTTATGGTATACTATTTTTACTGCCTCTTTAATATTTGCATTCACGACCTTTTACATTTTATGTTGCAGTTTCCATGATTTTTATTCTTTTTTATTTTTCTATTAAACGACGAAATCACTACAATAATCTCTCTCTCTCTCTCTCTCTCTCTCTCTCTCTCTCTCTCTCTCTCTCTCTCTCTCTCTCTTGTATTACTACATGATCAACTGTCTTATAAGCCAGTCAAAAAAAGAAAAAAAAATAGAAGTGTATAAGTATTCGGCAGTTCCTTCGCAAACAAAATATAAAGAGAATGACCAAGCAAAAGCATGGATACGCCCAAATGGTATTGTTAGCTCCACTATGGCCATCCTGAATTCACGGAAACTTTTTTTTTTATTTTTTGGAGAGGGTTTTATTCGGTGCTAGAGTTACAGGATAAACCTTGCTTCTCTAACAAGAGGCCTAAGCACGATCTCGTGGGGGAAAAAGACTAAGCCATAGCTGAGACTTTATATACTTGAGCATTAGATAAGTGGCTCTATTGTCACTCACAACCAAGTTGGTGAAGATTGTTTGATATGGACTTGATACTTCATCCAGTGTATAAGTGAGGAGTAATAACAACGTCTGGGGTATCCTTTGGGAACACACACACATATGTATACAGTAGACCTATATGTAGGCCTATATGTATGTATGTACATATAAGTATATTAAATAGGTTTATTAATGCCCAAGTAAATCTTAATGATGAATAATTAGGATTCTATAGAATACTTAACATTTTTCACACTAAAAATCAACAATATTTAAACATCTTAATATTGAACAAAAAAGAATAGTTTCGAGAGGTTAGTGATAGGAAGAACGAATGTACAGATGGACAAAGGAATTCTTTACACACCTTGTCTTGAATATAACCCTGCCACAACACTACTGAGCGGCGAGTACCCAAAGGGATAGTGTAGAGGAAAGATAGCAGGGTGTGGGGCGGGGGGGGGGGGGGGAGTGCATAAGCTCTACCCAGGAACTCGTAACGCATTAAGGGTGTGACAAGATGCCCTTTCTCTGAGCGAGGTGTGCCAGGAATTCCGTGTGCAACTGTACATAACAGATCTAGTTAAACAGAATACTAAATTTATATGATACACTTCTCATCCTTTTTATGCCCTTAGCAACAACAACAACAACATGTGCAGCCGTTTCTAGTTTACTGCAGACATGTCCTTAATCAAGTCTTGGATTTTGTCAATATTCACCACCACGCTGGTCTGCGGATTGGTGAAGATGGCAGGAGACTAGTGTTTAGTCTGATTGCTCACGGCAAACCAACCTAGTATGGGTGATCATGACTAGTACAGCTTTGCTGATCATGGCGAGAGACAAACCCTTCTACCATGTTAAGGTATCCCCACTTTTTATGCACTTTATGCGCTTATCATATATCAAACACTATGGAAATCAATAAGCTGTAACCATATTTTCCTCAACCAAGTTCCAATTGTTTAAAAAGATGGAATTTTGGAACCTGTTTAGTGCTCACAACAATACAGTAGAGTCCACTGTAATATAGGGGACGAAAGAATAAAGAGAATGTAATAAAATGGAATTTGGTATCCTTAACTAATGGGCTCTGTTCATTGATCCTGGTTAATTTTTTTCTGTTTTTCTGTCAAGAAATTTAATGCTGTCGTTGTAAATGTTTTTGTTTTCTGAAGTCTCAGCTTTTCCACTTCTTGTAAGTAAAACGAGGTATCATTATATTATGCTATCAATATCATTTACTTTGTCATTCTATATAATTTATAAACGTACTATTATCGGCGAATTTATTTTGCCGTATTTTGAAAGAAAACATTATGTAAACTTTCTACGAATAGAGTTTTTACCAAAACATCAAAACGCTGCAAGCATATGTATACTAGTGTATGTCAGGAACATATCACCGACGTAAGAGGAAGGCTTGATATATTTTTCTCTAAATAACAAATTTGATATTTTTTTAATGGATTCAATACGGCATATCTTTTGGTAGTACCATTGAACTTGCTTCCAATCGATATCATCTGCTGGACTAGAGACAATGTCAACATTGTCCATGATTACACTTTGTTTGCCTTTCAATTCAAATTTAGATTCGGATGTTTCAATAACCTATATATATATATATATATATATATATATATATATATATATATATATATATATACTATATAAATAAATATATATATATATGTATATATATATATATATATATATATATATATATATATATATATGCGTGTGTGTGTGTGTGCGCGCACGTGTAGGTGTGTGTGTGTGGGCGTACGTGTAGGTGTGTGTGTCTGAGTGTTGGACAGGACACCAGCCACCCATTGAAATACTACCGCTAGATAGTTGTGGGTTCTTTTGACTGGCCAGGCAGTACTACATTGGATCCTTCTCTCTGGTGACGGTTCATTTTCCCTTTGCTTACACACACACACACACATACACACACACCGAATAGTCTGGCCTATTCTTTACATATTTTCCTCTGTCCTCATACACTTGGCAACACTAAGATTACCAAACAGTTCTTTTTCACCCAAGTGATTACTGCACTGCAATTATTTGGTGACCATAACTTTCTCAACACGTGGCTTAGCACACCACAGCTGCAAATAATTAATCAATCTATAAAATGAATTAGTAAATACAAATTTTCTATGTCATTTAATAAGCCTGATAGCTCTGGTTTTAATATAAGTTATATAAGAATTTCATTCTTGAGATAATTCAGAATTGTTTGCACAGATTTCAAAAAAAAAGATAAAGTTTAGTTCCCTAGTGTAAATTCTAAATAGGCAAATGCCACTTTAGAGCATAAGTAGGCCTAGAATTTTTTAAGATATTATGTGAGTTGTAATGCAATTAAATTCGCATCAATGAATGATACTTCAATATTCTTACCGTCCTTTTTTAGGTCTGAACATTTTATTCATCACATTTATCAAATATATAGATTTTTCACATACGAGTATCAAATAACCGAAAACCAATGATCTCATTACTAACTAAACGATAGCATGTCAAGAATATAGTGTATTTCCCGAAGAATAAATCTTTTATTGTTTATTTTGGCGTAATGCCCATTGTCTACACACTAATTTGACAGTTTGCCAGGATCTGCTACATAAAACATTCACGACACGGAAGCAACGATTTGTTTTTCGCGATACGTTTCCCGTGACTTTAAATCACATCTTTAAACCAACTTTCATTTCCCTGACATTTCCTCTTCAAGTTATGTACGTCATTACATAGAATATTGTGTTGTTGTAATATTAAAGTTTCAATATCCTTACGTACTTCATAATATAAATATTTCTAAGCTGAAAAAAAGGAGAATACCACAATATTGATAACATTTCATTCTGCATAGAAATAGTCGGTCAGTATTCTCAGAAAAAGCTTCTCTGATCTGATTCCATTGCTTTTTATTCAATAAATATTTCGTTATTACAGTTTATTTTTTGACACTACCTTTAAACTTACGAAGTTCTTTCTATGAAATATTTAATATTAGTAGATGATTTAGTTCTGATATTTACCTTTTGTTATCAAATTGGCCATCGTTTTGCCAAGTTTACAATTACTTTAACTGCATCTAAAATTAGCAAATGTTCTTACATAGCTTACTGAAGCAGGCAAGATTTTATGGCATAATATGGCTACAGTTACACCACTATTCAGTTCCAGTTCCCATTTCAGCATTTATATGAACCAAGAAGTTTTTCCTCATATTTGCCACTTGATTATAGTCGTCATGGTTTTTCCTTATCTTTATATCTCTAAAAAGATGTTTATTGATGTATAATTTATAAGGTTTTCCAAATAATAAAATGATTTTAGGAAAAATGCACGATAGTTACTTAATAGTGAGTAGTATATATATATATATATATATATATATATATATATAGAAAATCAAGATGTTTCGGAAATTAGTTGTCGATAGAGAATTACCTGAACATTTAAAAAGAATGATTTACTCTCTCTCTCTCTCTCTCTCTCTCTCTCTCTCTCTCTCTCTCTCTCTCTCTCTCTCTCTCTAGATGATTGCAATTGTTTTTTTTTTGCATAAGATTTTTTCACCCTACGTTAACTAAATGTAGATGTGTATATGTTTGTGTATATGCATACTTACATAATTACACACACACACACACACGTATATATATATATATATATATATATATATATATGTATGTATGTATGTATGTATGTATATATATGCATGTATATATATATATATATATATATATATATATATGCATGTATATAATTATTAATAGAAAAAAGCTTGATTGCAGCATAACGATGTCAATATCTTCAAAATTGTGTGTATATATATATGTATATATATATATATATATATATATATATATATATATATATAATCATTAGCCAAAGCTAGTCCACTGCAGGACAAAGGCCCTAGACAAGTACTTCCATTCACACTTGTTTATGGTTTTTCGATGCCATTTTTTACCAAAACCTTTCTTATTTCGCCAATTTTTCGCCTTTTCTTCCATTCCCTGCTTATTTTTCAATCTCTAGGGATCCCTTTTGTTAATCTTACTGTCCACCTCATATCTCTCATTCTCCATATAGGTCCTGCCCATGTCATTTTATTTGTTTACATTATATATATATATATATATATATATATATATATATATATATATATATATATATATATATATATATATATATATATATATATATATATATATATATATATATATATACATTGAACATAGGAGATGGTGGCAAAGAAAAAAAGACCAAAGACCAAAAGAACTCACTGGGCTTAGGAATTTGGCGTGTTCCGTTCATTCCACCTGAAATCCTGCTGTGACTGATCTAGGAGAGAAACCTTCCGCTTACCTTTGGAAAACGAGACACAATTCTCGGTCACTGATTCCTGGATTCCGCCTCTTGACTCTCTGAGAGATCCGAAGAAAAGATGATGCGATCCACTGGAGCGTTTGCAAAAGACAGAAAACGCTTGCAGTTACTGCAGGATCTTTTGTTTCACCTAATGATACGTCACTTTTCAAGGGACTTGCTAAGGTTTTACCCATCCCATTACGGTAAAAGAAAAAAAAAAAAGGGAAAGAGAGGCTTTGCCAGATTTTCATTTCTACTTTTAATCACATGTTTTCTTCTTTCCTTTTTTTATTCCACCTTTTATACTTATGCCTCGGATGTTTTACTATCATTTACTTATGAATGAAAAATATTTATACACATGTACATAGACATGAATATATATTTACTGACACTTTTATATTGTATATACACATACATACTTGTTAATATTTGTGTTTTTGCATTTACAAATGAGACTTATCATTTCAAATAAGAGTACTGTATTAGAAATATCACACATTTACATTCAAAACTTCAGTTTACTAATGTAAAACTAAGCAGAGCTTTAAACGTTTCTTTTTTGTTACTGACCAATGTTCTTTATTCAAAACGTTTTAGGGATTGATACGTATATTAATTTTTGCTGTAGAACCTCGTAGGTTGATATGCCTTAAGAGTCATAATTTTAATTTTATTCCTTGAACATAAGCGTTATAGATATATATGTTTTTTTTTTATACCTATTGTGTTGCCATACAATAACTAGAAAGAAAACAATAATCTAAGGTCAAAAGAAATTTGTATCTTCGTATGCATAGCTATGAAGAGGTGTTACTAAAAGAAAATACATATAAAACATTGGAAGACAAAGTTTTTTTCAATATGTTCATCTTGACTTTTCACTTTCTATTCGAAATTCTTGTTTTATCGCAGGTTTATATAAAAGACTTTATGAAAGTTCTACAATCAGACGAGATTATATATATATATATATATATATATATATATATATATATATATATATATATATATATATATATAATCTATCGATAAATTCATGCACATAAGTATGATATGACAATACGAACATAATTTTTTGTAATGTACAGCTGTAAAAGATTAAAGAAAACTTGCAACCATCTATTTGCACAATATCAAGTACCGGCTATGTAATCGTTGAAATATACATATTCAAATGATTCCCTCTCATAGAAAATATTTAAATATAGTACCAGAATAATTTGAAATTATTCAAATTGTAATCTACAGTGCTAAATATTGGAAAATATGAATTTTATGTTTCCGAGTTTACGATAGTTTTAACATGAGGGCTCGTTGCCAATTTGATAATCATTATAAATCGTCCAATTGATTATATTCTAGTTTACCCATTTTCCTGTCACTATATCAGTCTCTCTCTCTCTCTCTCTCTCTCTCTCTCTCTCTCTCTCTCTCTCTCTCTCTCTCTCTCTCTCTCTCTCTCTCTCTCTCTCTATATATATATATATATATATATGTATATATATACATATATATGTGTATATATACATATATATATATATATATATATATATATATATAGATAGATAGATAGATTGATAGAAATGCATATTTTCATAGATATATATATATATATGTATATATACATGTATATGTTTGTATATATATGTGTATATATATGTGTGTATATATACAGTATATATATATATATATATATATATATATATATATATAGATAGATATATATACTGTATATATATATTTATATATATATATATATATTATATATATATATATATATATATATGCGTGTCTACATGTGTTTGTTCGGGCATTGTGTGCGCTCCTGTGATTGTGTGTCCCTTTTATCTCTCATTACATAAGTGGCTTTATACATGCTGGTCTTTAGGCCCTCATTTGAGGACGTACACCCGCTCACATAAGGGAAAATAAAGTTGATCATGCAAGCATATAGCAGTGAGCACAGGAACAAGATACTCGTTTTCGTCCGTTTATTCGTTCGTTTGTTCGAAAGAGAGAGAGAGAGAGAGAGAGAGAGAGAGAGAGAGAGAGAGAGAGAGAGAGAGAGAGAGAGAGAGAGAGAGAGAGAGACTCACTGACTCATTCATGAAGTAAAACAAATGAAAAAGAATGAATATTGAAACATTATAGGGAAACCGCTATGAGTTTCCCCATCCGTGAAAGGTACAAATAAAATCTGCATATATATTGCTGGTAAATTAAATAAAAAAGAAACCAAGCCCTTTGATAGAGAGCAAAACAAAGTATTGAGAATTTATTCATTTCGTCCTAGTGACCATAACAGTAATCTTATCTCCTTGTTTATTTGGTTGCTTGGTGTTCAAATATTCTGAAATATTATGAATCTATAATAAAATAGAATTAGAATTAAGGTTAATAGAAAATATCTTGTTGATCATTACTTAATTCAATTTATAAAACGTATGAATACAAAGGTGATAATAAAGATCATGGGAGATGTGGGAAAAGTAATCTTTTTTGGATGATCTCAAAGAAAATTAGTTGCCCTCACGCATATCAGCACGTTCGTGCGTGGATGTAATTATATGCACGAAAGTGTTGACCGTTTTGTGTCTTCTTTATGTTTATAAATGGCATTGGTTGTCTTTTCCACTTAGATAGTTTTTGTTTTTTATGCAATATACACAATGATTTACTCACCTGTATATGTGTGTGTGCGCCAGTAGCCTATATTTTAAGGCACAGCATAGATGGATCTGTATATATAGATGTAGTATAACTGAATATTATATTGATATACTGTTTAATGGAATCATCATTAATCAAATACGGTATATGGATACATTTCCAAATTTAACTTCTGTAATCCCCATCCCTTTGGGATATCTATTCGAGATTTCGAGTAAAGAGGAGTTACACGGTCTATTTCGTTTGCCAATTCTCCAGTGTGATACAGTAAGCAATTGCAGATATCTGAAAAGGACAATAGATATAGGAAAAACGTATGGAATAAGAAATTATGGAAGACTATCCGCTAAATTCCGATAATAAAGGTCAGGTACTTGAAAATATAATAAAATTATGGCAATATTAAGTGCAGTATGTTTATTACTGTAGCCTGTATAGTACACTTATAAATTTGCCGTAAAAAAAAAAAAAACGGTAAAAATCCTGGAATAAATGTTGCCAGGCATTTACGTTTTAAAACCGATATATTGACGCAAAGGAGTGATGATACGGTCACCAACCCGTAAAAGATAATATCAAAGTAGGGTAAAAATTACGGTCGCCTGTATTTTACTGAAAAATGGCTGAGAACAGTATATTTTTACGAAGAGTTTTAATTAAAATTGCGTTTTTTTTTTTTTACAGTGCACCAATTAGGGATAGTGGAGAGTAACTTCAGATATTAGTAAAAGAGTAAAGGTGCTGGCTATGAGAGAAAGTAACATGGTCATGTAAGAAATAGTAGGGTTATAAAAGTAGATGGAATTAATGGAAAAAGGAAAAGTTAAAGGTAAAATTTCGTTGTAGAAGAGTTGAGTCACAGAATAGGTGAAGCAATAGATGTACCATGATAACATCGGGAATTTCAAAGAAACGTGAATTGTGTATACGAACCGGGATGGATTAATATAAATCAATTGTTGATCCCATTCTTCCTTGTAGATGTGAAGTTCTAGTATTGAATATAAATCATAAATAATAAAAAAGGATTAAAGATTGGTGGCATAAACTACTTTTGTGGTGATTGTTGAGTGAAAATAATTTAAATAGTTATAGACTTAAAGATATGGAGAGTGTCATTTTTTTGCGATGTCTTGGCCACATGAAATGAGTGGTCGTAAATAGGTTTGTAAAAGATATTTATTATAAATAGAACGAGGGTGACCGAAAAATGATTGTAGAAATGGTACGATAAAGGTTTGGAAAGAGAAACACTTTTGTATCCAGGAAGAATAAGGCCATGTGTGACATTTTGGTGAATGATGCGATGAGGGTAGACGGTTCTAAAAATGTTCACGAACCCTTTGTAGTGGAGGCTTCCTTTCTGAACATGGGACTCTTCTAGGTTACACTGATTGCAGTGATCGTTATCTTGTTATGTCACAGGAGTCCTACCGAGTTAAGGGGAGCGGTTTACGATTAAAAAGGAAAGAGTAAATAGCTTTGAAGATAATAAAGAAATATCAAAGCTTTTGAAGGTGGATATTGAAGAAAGACCGTTAGTTCTACCAACCGAAAGCACACATGCTATTTAGATGAAGGACGTCTCCTCACCTCAATGCATTTCTCTGAAATCGCATTGACGCCAGTTATATCTACTACAGCGAGAGCCGGGATGCAGCTTGGCAGAATTGAAAATGGAATCTTAGACTGAGGGTGGAAGTAAGACAAGAATGACTGAGAAAGTGACCGGGAAATTGCATGGAAACAATGAAACTGCAAAAGTAGTGCAAATATTGCTAGTACAAAAGCAAATCAGCAGTTTTCTTGGTGAAAGGTGTTCTTCAAAAGTTATATCCGATTAGAAAACTAAAAGGGAGTGGGAATTAGAGAAAGAGATATAAATATGTAAATTTCAACTGAGCTATTTATTTTTTAACTTTAATATTGTCTTATGAATTTATTTTCTTAAATGGCCCTCTCGTAACTAGGTGTTATGAGGTTACATGGGCAATATACAGAGACAACATTTCTTCTTTTGTGAACCAAGAATCTGGATCTAGTATATATATGGTCCCTTGAGAAATCCTAGAACACCTCACCTTCTCTTAAAATCACCTCCAGTGACAAGAAAACATATTGGGCTGCGATAGCAACATCAAAATCAGGAAACATTTTCTTTCTTAATAAAAAAAAAGAAGTTTCTGTTATGTGTTTTACACAGATATTTAGTACAATTTAAAAATGTAGTTCTTATTTGGTGAAATAAGTGCATAATGCAATGGATCTCACCCTTTCTAATATATTTTTTTAATATTTAAGTGAGTAGAGCTTACGAAATTAAAGTATCTTTCAAGCTGGAATTCAAATATATTATGCCTCTAGAATAATGGTTTCTTATGTTTTTTAATTATGATATTCCGAGATCAATATCTGATGATAGAAATGATCACGATCAAGTAAATTCTCAGACGTACAATTAACGAGAGTCTTTAGTCAGAGAAATTTACCATAAAAAAAAAAGTTGAAGAGTCAGTTGTAGTTATTTTAATGTTTCCAGATTAATGATTCGCCATTAGTTATATACTGATGAAATATATCTTTATGTTATGTTGTGATATTCAAAGAAAAGTCTTTACGAACAATAATTACCCAAATGGATTTTCTATTAAGAATTTGTCCGAGTATATTCTTATGATACGCCTATGATTATTTAGTAGTTATGATGAACACCAATGATTAGTGTTAAACTCAGGTCTGAAAAAATAAATATGTTGCAGACTTATCTTTGTTACCATATATTTGGAAGACGCTTTCAAACATGTTCTTCAAATTACCAAAACTTCAGATTTCAAGGGTAGAAACGTAAATATTACAATGTCACTAACTCGTCGGCAATGCTGTTTCATATTCAAAGCTGTATACTTACAGTATATCCTTCTATCTCTTTATCTCTATCCGTTTGAAGTAAGGGAGTTTGTTGACTTCCATTTATTCTTATATACAGTAGTGTTTAAATTGTCTTTTATTCGCTGGTTTATCCATTTCAAAGAAATTATTTACTGATACCTCTTCAGTAACCAATATTTTCTTCGAAGGTTCACAACAATATATACTATTTTGATGAACAATAAAAATAGATATGATATATGCATTTTGTATCCTCTTGATGTCGCAATTAACTTCATTTGAGACCGATTCACTTTTATCATGTGTTGGTCTGATTCTGTGTCATTAAAGACTGTAAGGGCTTCATATATTTATCAGTAATATGCAAAATATAAAGTTATGAAAAATATAATAATTCAACATACCAATGAGTCTATAAAACAATTAAAATAATAACACTTTTCTTTGTACCTGTCTAAGTTCTCGTGTTGGTTTATGTTTTCAATTAACGAAAGTTTTTACAAAGTTGCTGAGCACTTTCCGTTATTAGATAACTATTCTTCGAATATTACTCTCTGAGTTTCCTTATTTTTCCCCAATATACGATATATGTGGTACTTTTATTGCTACAAGACATTTCCGATGCGTACACAAATAAAGAATAAACTTTTATTTTTTTTTTTTTCCAGAAAAGTTGTTTCAGTTGAAATTGAGGTAACGAGTAAGATATATTTTTTCTCATGGGGGAAGGGAGGAAACTCTTTAATTCTTTTTATCATTTGCTTGTCATCAAAATATATCTACGGGTAAGAATATGAGCATATGAAGTTTGTTAGTCGTTCTAAAAACGTTCTTTTTGTAGGTATAAAAATCCTTAAAAGCATAAAGAAAAATATAGTAATATAAAAAATCTTATCTACTGATTTGGTCATTCTCACTTACAGTAAAATCAGACCCTTTAAAGACCAACAGCTCAACTTATCTTAGAGAGAAGAAGAGATAAGACAGCATTTCTCACCATGAAAATTACAAGAAGTTATTGAACAATAACTAATCCGCAGAAAAATACAAACTGGTCTTTACTATGCATCAGTAGACCAAATGTATCATCTCGTATGCCTATTGGTATCCAGAATTATCAAAGATATCTATAAACAAACGACAATCACGATTGACTTAATCAATCCCTTCAACTATTAGTCATAATCCAGCATTGTTCATAAGCCCATAATTCTAAGAAATAGATATCTCTATCTCCAATTTGTTGTATAGATGAGTGGAAAAAGATACCATATTGATAACAGTTTTAGTATCATTACTAGTATTAGTTGTCGCAGACGATGGTGTTCTCATTACCAAAACTTCTATGATAGGGATGAGGATATCTACACACCTTTAGATATTATTGTTATTGTTGTTGTAGTTGTAGTTGGAGTTTTTGGTGTGGTATTTACTGCTGTTGCTGTTCTTGTTTTGGTATATAAGACTGATCATGCTTTACCTCAAAATCAAATTTAATGCCATTATTGATTTCTCCCGGTTTAAATTTTACACTTTGTTTCAAATTTCCACATAGTATGTGAAGAAAAGTTAATGAAAGCCTATATGCATGGAGAATCATTGATTTATTTTTTGTATATCCCAACATTTATATTTATATAAATTCTGCAGAGTATATTTTTAAGAAGGATCAGTGTCATTCTTCGAAGTACTAGGAAGAGAACGTCACGCAATTTATTACAAATGAAGAATATGTCCTCTCTGGAGATGGCAGAAAGTGTTAGGTATGAGACAGTAGAAAGGTCTTGACTCGTCTCCAGAACTTAAAGCTTGAGGAAGTTACGCTCACAACGAAGTTTCATTATGATTCGATTTTTTCCCTTTTATTTTTTTTTTTTTTTTGCATTATTCTCCGAGAAGTAACGAGAGTGCCAGGCACAAGACTCAAGGGGTCTCAATTTCGCCACCTTGCATTTTGTGAAAAATAATCAGGGCCAGAGGTCTACTTGCATTTAGTTTGTTCATTTCTTTCTTTGGGGGAGAATATTTTTGTTTCTGAAAAGTCCGAGTGATATACAGTGTATAAAATATGTGTTCAGTAATTTATATTTAAAATCTTGACCGAATGATTTAGAAAATCAAATGGAGACACAGGTAAAATAGAAGTTTAAAAAGTTTCTGCCAATTCTATTAAGCAAGGCTACTACTACTCCCCTTATAATGATTCATATTCGCGTATAAGAAAATACGCATGGGTTTATTGATACAGTTTGTACTAAGGGTATGAGCACACTTATCGATTCTCGAATATACTATTCTCAGATTTTCTATCAAGAAAATATACTTTTTAATTAAACTTAAGTTAATATTATCACATTAGAATCCTACCTAGTGTAGCTGTAACTTCTTAGGAGATGTTACGCCTTGCTGCATTACAAAGGCTGCTCTTCAAAGACAGGCGATGGCTTTTTAATTATTGCCGCTGACCCATGTAATGCTGACGCTCCTGAACCATACAAATTAATTTTTCACAACCTAGTGCCTTACGTCTTCCGAGATCAAGACTTTGGATAATGTTTCCTTCTGAAATGTCAATGGTACAAGCAAACAGAAGGCTATAAGCATTTTCTTTAGACGTACATACACACACACGCACACACACTCGCACTCACACCCATGCTCTCACGCGCACACACACACACACACATATATATATATATATATATATGTGTGTGTGTGTGTGTGTGTGTGTGTGTTTGTGTGTGGTGTGTGTGTGTGTGTATGTATGTATATATATACAGATATATTCGCATAATCTATATGGGTTTGAGTTGAATTCTAATAAGGACTTTGCATCCAAAAGAAAATGACCCTATTATATTAAGTCGTGAGATGTCAAGTTGTCTCTATGAAGCACACATGGTTTTCTAATCGTATAGTTTCTCTCAATTTGCTATTTAACTTTGGAATGTACAAATCCCTATTCCGTACTTACCGCTGAAATTAGTATGAATATCATAATCTTGAATCTTTGTTTTGTTAAAGTTTTTATAGTTTATATAGGAAATATCTATTTGAATGTTACTGTTCTTAAATATTTTAATTTTCATTGTTTTCTTTCCTCACTGGGCTATTTTCCCTGTTGGATTCCCTGGGCTTATAGCATTCTGCTTTTCCAACTAGTGTTGTAGCCTAGCAAGTAGTAGTAGTAGTAATAATAATAATATTAATAATAATAATAATAATAATAATAATAATAATGATATAGAAATTACCTTTTATTCGTCAGTAATTAAGATGTGCATCTCAACATTATGCTCAACAACAAATAATATGTCATTTGAATTCATTATTTGTGTGAGCTAATTCTATACCATTCCATCTTTTTATAATTCTAGGTTTATCATTACAACGTTTTGGTCAGCCACCCACTCAACAATGTATGTTTTGCACAAATGTTAATTAAAACATTAATCTTTACGCTTGTTTTCACCGAGACAGCCCTCATCTCCATACTCTAGCTACTAGACTCTTTTAATGACTTTAATTAATTTTGAAGAATAAGTGTTTTCCTGACACACTCGTCGTACTTTCTCCTGGAATGAATGTAATTTTTGGATAATATTGTGTTTTTATTGAGAAATTTATTGTATAATAGAAAAAAAGTGTTACATGATAGATTATTTAAAGTCTTTAAATGTTACTGTCATAATATTTGTCGTGTTTTCATTTACAGTACAAAGATGCATATAATACTTTTGAATACAAACTATGTATTATGAAGAACAACGTCATTTTGTAGTGCTACATCGACAACGAGAGAGAGAGAGAGAGAGAGAGAGAGAGAGAGAGAGAGAGAGAGAGAGAGAGAGAGACTTATTCATGAAAATAATCCTTAGCTAAAGCAAACCAATTATATTACTAGAAAATCCCTACTTCTGAAATTTTTCTGAAATATCTTTTATTCTCTTCGCAAAGAAGTATGGTATGTAGCAACTCAAAATAAAGCAACACATGATTCTCAGGCGTAGAGGAAAAGCAACTTCCAAAAAATATATGATAACGGAACCACTAAAAATATCGGGAAATATATGAAATATCTATGCGCTATTAAGTTTTGCATTTGTTCTAGTTTGGGCAGAGTAACGACTTCATATTAATTCTTGTGTCATTACAAATATTTATATACTATGCAGTAGCTTCCACTCCCCTGCATCGTTTTGTTTCTTCGTTTGGAGGAAGGTACACAACGCATCATAAGCCCAATTCTTGTTTATGTTTCCTTGTATTTCTAATTCAGATATAAAACCATTTAATGAATTTTGAAAAAAAAGTTATTGATGTTTCTATATCTCAAGATCTAATTATTGTTCTGTTTGAACAATTTTACTCTCTCTTCTCTCTCTCTCTCTCTCTCTCTCTCTCTCTCTCTCTCTCTCTCTCTCTCTCTCTCTCTCTCTCTCTCTCTCTCTCTCTCTTGTTAATAATGTTTGGGGAAAGAATTATACACTATTATAAGGTATTTTTTAAAAATAACCCATGGTTTATGGTCATAATTTTCTTAATCCCAAAGCTCAAAATGTATATAATCCAAACATCCTCGAGATAGAGATGAAATGATAATAATAATAATAATAATAATAATAATAATAATAATAATAATAAGGTTAGGGAAGTGGGGAATATGGGGAAAGGAAGAGTACCCCTGGATACAATCCAGTTTACAGCCCGAAGGCAGGTACTCAGGATGGGAAAGAATAAGGAAAAAGGGAGAAAGAGAAGTACAGGAGAAGAATAAAAGAGAGGGGCAGACCCTCTTGCAATATTATTGATGAAATAATAGAATGCAAAATATCAGATGAAAGAATATTATACAAATATTAAGAGATAGTTAATAAACAACAAAACGTACTCTTGAATAAAAAGAGAAACCCCTTGCTGTGCAAAATGAAAGAAGCTGTTGATTGACAAGAGCACTTAGGGGTCCAGCCAGAACCTGCTCCAGATATAGAAGTGTGGCAGAATTCTGTCGCTCTAAGTGATGAAAAATCTGTTTGATAAATAAAGATTCCGGAACGGTCTATATTTATTTCCTGCAGAAACCACCAACCATTTATAAATTCAATTATTTATGATTCTGATAAAAGATATTGTATATATATTTTTAAGTTATATAAAATTAATTCTTATGCTTCAGCTATCAAATTGCAACTAATACCTAGAAATCGTAAAGTTTACAAGCTAGTTTAGATTTGCTATGGAAAGACTAAGATTTTTATTGATCTCTGGTGTGGTATGTACATCTAATTTATCCACGTGAGTTCTGGGAAGTTTTTCAGGTGCACACTTTGATCACTAGAGGCAAGATTGTGGTCTTAGCTATATGACAGCTAATAAACTGGAGTAAATGTTAGCATATGGTAAATATTAATATGTCGAGATATGAGGCACAGAATCGAACAAGTAGCTTTTAAGAAAACTTTAATCTCTTTATTAAATTTATTCGGCCTCAGTTAAACACCCACAGGTTTATGTCTGTCGTGTTATTAGTGGACCCCGAAAAGCACTTTATCAACCATTCAGTTTATCTTCATTTCTTTGAACTCTTAAGTGTGTGTTCTTTTACTAGTGTTCTTTATATTGTTCTTCAACTTGCAATTTTCAAATCATATTTAGTATGCTGTAATTTTCAAGTATCTTGAATGTGTATAGTTTGTCTTTTTATCACTAAAATGGTACAATGATGATCCCTAAACATTTGTAAATTTCTTAGATCCCCTGCTCGCATAAGTAATCTTAGCTCCTCCCACAGTTTTTATGAGTTATCAACTCCTTTTTCTGTATATGAATATGCTCGTTGATTATTTGATTTAAATCTAACCTCAGCTTCAAAAGACTCATTATCTACAGTAGAATGCTTTGTCTTATAAATTTATATTATCTCAATGATTTCTTTGTATATTAACTATAGTATTGTGTGCCTAGTATTGAGCAATGTCAATTTGGACGTTGCTGGTATAAAAAAAATATATGGAACTAATATCTGTATAAGTAACTGGTATCTTTTTACTATGGGTCTTGAATATCAGATTATAAGCAATAAAAAATTATTTTCAACTTTGAAAATAAATATAATTTATGATGACCATGTGTGAATAAGAGTTACGATAAATATCCTGGCATAACTGAAACGACAAATAATAACCTAAAGATTATATCTATCTATCTATCTATCTATCTATCTATCTATCTATCTATCTATCTATATATATATATATATATATATATATATATATGTATATATCTAATATATATATATATATATATATATATATATATATATATAGATATATATATATATGTATATTTATATGTGTGTATGTGTGCGTGTGTGTGTTTGTATTCAGCGAATACGGGGGAATCAATTTGTGCCACTTGCATCACGGGTAGTGGGCCGTTTGATAGCTCCCAACCGACGATCCTCATGTCCAACCAGCTATAAATGGGTGCTTTGCATCTGCTGCGGCCAAGTAAAATGCATGGGGGTAGGAACTATATCCCTCAAGACCACAAGGGATATTGTAAAGACCTTTCCTCCTGTCATCACCACATCTAAAAGGAATAAGGGTGTATTTTGAACACGTACACATGAGTGCGCGCACAAACACACAAACACACTCATATAAATATGTATATATACATGTATATACATACACATATTTGTATGAATGTGTGCTTTTGCCTACACATATGTATGATTTTGCGTCTGTATATATTTTTTTGGTTAAAAAAAGAAATATCCTTGATTTGAAATAAGCAAGTTGAGGGAGAGGGAAAGAGTGAAAAGTTGACTTAAGAAACTTGAATAATATACTAATGTACTTCAAGCAATGAGATGCCGTTAATAACCAGAACTTAATGAGATCCTTCAAAATGATCGAATGAGCTCAAATACTTGGGAGAAAAGCAATTGCTTGAGAGTCCATCTTCCAAGAAACTTCTTGAGCCCTCATCTTCCGTCATCAGCAGCTGTTTTTCATTTCTTCCTCTCTCTCTCCCTCTCTCTCTCTCTCTCTCTCTCTCTCTCTCTCTCTCTCTCTCTCTCTCTCTTACTTTACCTAAGGGACCAGTAATCCATTCGTCCTAACCTACCCCCACACCCACACTCACCCCTTGACCCCCTTCCCACACCCACTTCATCTTTTCCTCTTCAGTGAGTCTGCACTTCATCATTTTTCCTCATTATTCTCTCCATACTGAAATTTCATGTTATTCAATCCCTTTAATTTCCTATTACTTCTTTTCTCTCATTTCTCGATTCTCATCCCATTTTGCATTGAGACCCACAGAGCCTCTTGCGTTTAGAACTGCATTTCAACGACCCCCCAAGTTACTACTGTCCTTTGTGTAAGAGTGTTTTCCTTTTTTTGTTAAAGGTTTAGATTCTCACTGAATGCTTTTATTTTATTCAAGAATTAAATAAATTTTTGAATGGTAAAATGCCCATTAATCTATTTTCTTACTTTTCGCAGGGCTTCGATATACATACGATAAAATAATTAATTTCAGTGGGTATAACGTCACAGCAAATTAAAAAGATTTCAGTGTTTAGATTACCAACGATATAACGGAGTATATTAGAATATATGAAAATTAAAATCCCTCTTAGCTTCTGCATTAAAGAAAACCACTAGATTCTTAACAAATAAACTGCTGATAGATATAAAGTTGTTAAAACTGAAATACTTCGCAAGCGAAGTTTAACACATATCTTTCCTCTACAGATAATGCCCCTGAATTCAGTGTGACCCGGAAGTAAGTATTCTATATTTCAAGTGTCTGTAATTGATACAGTATTCTTTAAAAGTCCCTCTCAAATAACTTTCTGAATTCTCTTTATTCCATCATCATCTCTATCCTAATGTGTCACTACTGCAATTATCTTATCTGCTATCATCGAATATCCCCGAGTATTTTCTGTATTTGTGCACTCATATGAGCACACATCTTGAAATTCCATTCTTTCTCGATCTTCGTTCCCCAGACATTATCCAGAGATCAGTCGACCTCTAATTGCTTTAGAATTTTCACAGCTGCGGCTCTTATTCACGTATTAAGACTCATCTTGGAGAAGACTCTCCCAGGGGACTCGAGGGGAGCTCTCTCTCTCTCTCTCTCTCTCTCTCTCTCTCTCTCTCTCTCTCTCTCTCTCTCTCTCTCTCTCTCTCTCTCTCAAGCATCTTGATTTCCTTTTAGTTTACTTGGTTTACTTTTTTACTTTTTGTTAAGAATTTTGATGAAGAAATTTGTGGCGGATTAATTTGCACACTAATGCAGCGATATAGTTGACGATCTACATTTTGAGGGAATATGGCGGTGAATTATGATATATTGATCTGCTAAGTAATACCAATGATGTAAAATCTATATTTTGAAAACTTAAGCTTCTAGTGAATGCCAAACGAGATTGCAGTATATTTTGTTGAGTTTCAAATAATGCGTATTTGTAAATAGAAATGATGGAGGGAAAATACAATATATTAGAAAAGTTAAAAAGATATTAATGGAAGATAGGATTATGGTAATTATGTGTTAGTGGGGTGAAATGAGATTAAAGATTACGTTAAATGACAAATGTATCAAGAGGATTACATATAAGTGAAGGAAAAAGATTTTAAAAGGAGGTTTGTACTTAGATTTTAGAAACATTGAAGCTGATAGCAAAGTAAAAGGACCATAACAATTTATGGCAAGAATTCAATTTTAATGTGGTGATGTGATATGCAAGTTGAACATTGGATAAAAATCTATGTGAACATATATAACAGAGCAGAATAAAAATGTATAAATATTGTAAATGAAAATATCTTATATCTTAAGATATATGAATACTTTGAAGCCATTAGGTTTTCACAAGGAAAATGTACCAATGCTATTGTTACATATATCCATACGGATATGCGTAGATCTTGGATAAAAATGTGTTTTGAAGTATATAAAATTTAATATAAAAAATTATTCAATTTGTATGAAAAAGTTCAAAGAGAGTTATTCTACAAATAATGGATCAGACTGAAGTAAAATTTAAATGTCATATAACCAATAATCGCAATACTATAGCTTAATATTATTTCACGATTTTGTTTAATGATTAATATATCCCAATGTAATTATCAATTATATATGAGGAGAAGTGCCTCCCGGAAATAGAAAACAACAAATGGATAGAACTTATCCTGTTTAATATGCGCCCCACAAACCTAATGTTATTAGAAAAGTAGCGGAGATTTTGGCAAATATGAAATTCAATTAGTTGGCGATAAAAAAATAGAAAATACTTCTGGTCTCTTTGTAAATTAGTTTATATTATATATATATATATATATATATATATATATATATATATATATATATATATATATATATATATATACACGCATATATATATATATATATATATATATATATATATATATATTTATGTATGGATGTATGTGTATGTGTCTGTTTGTGCATGCGTGCGTCTGAACATATGAGAATGTCTGTGTTTTCGTGTATGTGTAATCATGCATATTTTTGCGTTTGATAACGAGTAAAATCCAATACCGTTTCCGATAGTCTGGGAAGGGAAATGTAAACCTTGAATCCGGGAAAATTTCCTGAAGGCAAATCTACCGATAGTCATGAAAGCAAAATGAATCCTTAAGGGAAATAAGATTAATGGCTTCGGGCCGAATCCATCTCATATTTCATATTTTTGAAGACATCTGCGCGGTATTGAAAATCGTTATCTCTGCAGATTCTAAGTATAATTTATTGCAACCTTTTGTGCGAAAACTTTTCCGTATCTTATCAAAAGTGCTTGTTTTCTGCAACCAAAAAGTGTACTAGCAATAACAGATGTGTTTTCTTATAAAGGATTTGATTTTATTAAAATAATTCGCTAAAAGTAGTTCCTTCATGAATTTATGAATACTGATGATAATTTCTGTTGTAATAGTAGATTTAGTATCAATGTAATTGACAGCTCAGATATCTTAATATACTACAGATCTTTAGTAAAGATTACAAAAGAAGAATCAAAATTCGAATAAGGATGAAGTAAGTAGTAAGGCATTGAGGTATATTTTACTCTGCTATGTCAAGTTACGATATTATTGATAAATAGTATGGCAAAAATTAAAACAGTTTAAATCACGAAAACGAGCTCTCTCTCTCTCTCTCTCTCTCTCTCTCTCTCTCTCTCTCTCTCTCTCTCTCTTCTCTCTCTCTCTCTCTCTCTCTCTCTCTCTCTCTCTCTCTCTCTCTTTGACTCCATCTCTTCCCCTTCTCACTTGAGAGAGCGATTTTATCGTGTTCAAACCTCGATGTGTGATATTATTTAGATCCATCTTCTGGAATACGACTTGTTTCTTTGTTGACCTCAACATTAAATAACTTATGTAGTTGTTATTCGATTGTGGTAGGATGTATTCACAATCAAATAATATAAGGTTTGTAACAGCACAAGAAAATCTTTGGTGAGGTCATATATGAAATTTCCTATATGCATATAAATATATAAATATGTATATATATATATATATATATATATATATATATTATATATTATATATAATATATAATATATATATATATATATAAATAAATACTTTTGTATTGACTATTACTTAATTCAGAAGTTTTAGACTGTTCATTAGTAGGAGTGCATTCCCTTGGAGGTGCATCGCCCTCATTAGAGACCAATACTTTTTACTTTAAACTATCAGTTGGAACAATTGATATTTAATTTACTTTCACTGTTGACAAATCAGTATTACGCCTTATGAATTTTTATGAATTACTACAAATACAAGGTAATGAGCATCATGCATTATTAATATATGAAACATTTGTTAATTACAAATAATCCATTAATAATGTAGTTTCATATTTATTTCACACAAGTGTACGCGACATGTCAAAATTGATAGATGAAAATTTAGATAGATATGCATGCACTCGCACCAGGGTATGACTACCTCCTCTCCTCCCTACCTGTGGGACGGAGAGAACTCAGCGTGACCGGAAATGTGTATATATATATATATATATATATATATATATATATATATCCTGACACTTGTTCTTTATAATATATGGAAAATTAGTCTACAGGAAACAAGATAAGAGAGAGAGAGAGAGAGAGAGAGAGAGAGAGAGAGAGAGAGAGAGAGAGAGAGAGAGAGACTTTCATAGAAATTATCGCGACCTCCAACAGACCCTTAAGGTATCAAGAGTTTGTTTAGTGTCACCACAATATCGACGGAATCGGCCATCCATTTGTTCATTGTTAGTTCAGGAAGGCAGCTAACTAGGAAGGAGTTGCCCATATCTAAGCGTTTAAACGTCATCTCTGGTCTACATCACTACGGACTAAACTTTTTTTTTCGGGGAAGTTGGTAATATTGTGTGATATCTGGTAGCAATCGTTCGATCTTTTTCCAATCATCATTTGTGACCCTAAATCGGTTGAAACACGCAATAGTTATATATATTTTTTTCAGGTTTGAAGTTTCTGTCATGCAAAGGTCTCATGGGATAGGGTATTTCAGTTTTTCACTTATTTATCATCATATATTTTCCCTTTTTACACTGTTTTTGTTTCATTGCTTCGTATAGTTTCCTAATATCGTCTTGCTATCGTTTTCTACAAACTTCTTTATTTCAGAGGTATCTAATTCAGAAGTTTACAACTTTCAAGTAAGGGTAATTATTAGATAAAAAAAGAAAACATTGCTTAGTTGCAAGAAGGGTAATAATTAAAAGATATCCATTCACTTGTTATGAAAACTCAGGATAAAAGAGTTTTTACGAATCACTTAAAGTAAGAGAGGCTCATTCACACGTTCGTGTTCCGATACCTATCAGAGAAGAAGGGTACGAAACCTGAATTTTTAGGAAATAAAATGTTTACCAATACTAGATTGGGCAGAAAAAATGCGTATTAATGCTACGTACTACCATAAAAAAATAGATCAGTTACGAATTTCAAAATTCTTAATTTTTGCAAAACTGTACATGCTCTTTGTATCCATCATTTAACGCCAGTTGATGTAAACAAATGCGATATTGGTTAAAAGAAAAAAAAAAGAAAAAAAACCACACACACCCAAACACTTACTCAAACCAGTCAGGTCAAAAGTTCTGGCATCTAACCGGAAATCGATAGTCCTCAAGTAGCATGGTTGGGCATCTCTTTCAATCATTTGACTACCAGGCTTTTGTAGTTGTTTTTCTCTCTTTTTCCCTATTTATCTTTTGTCATTATTTTTCCTCTGTGATACTTATGAATAAATGATATTGCGTCTTTTTCAAACATGGGAGAAATATGGAAATTTTACAATTTTGATATACTGTATTTACGATATTTATATATATATGTGTGTGTGCGTTTGTGTAAATATATATATATATATATATATATATATATATATATATATATATATATATATATATTAACAAAGCTAAAACCATAAATGGTAAAACAGGATGCAATAAGCCCAGGAGCTCCTTCAGGGAAAATAACCCATCGAGAAAAGGGAATAAAGAGATAGAAAGAATAGTGTGCCTTAGTTACCCCTTAGCAAGAGAACTCTAACCCAAGACAGTGGAAGACCTTGGTGCAGAGGGTATGGCATTACCCAAGACTAGTGAACTGTACTTTATTTTGGAGTGTCCCTCTCCTAGAAGAGCTGCTTACCATAGCTAACGAGTCTGTTATACCCTTTCTAATGGGAAAGTACCCACTGAACAATTACATTACAATAGTTAGTTTCTTGAGTGAAGAAGAATTTTTTGGTTAACTTAGTGTTGTCAGGTGTGTGAGGAAAGAGGAGAATGTGTAATGAATAGACCAGACTATTCTGTGTGCAGTATCTGTAGGCAAAGGAAAAATTAGCAAGAACTAGAGAAAGAGATCAAATGTAATACTATCTAGCCAGTCAAAAGACCCTATAAATCTGGTGGTAGAATTTCATTGAATGGCTGGTGCCTTGGCCAACGTACTACCTATGTCTGAATGCTTAATTTTTTAGTAATTTCTTTTTTTCTATCAACCGTTAAGAGTATTTGCAACACACAATGTTTGTTAACAATCTGCAACTCTTCTGTAAATATGCTGTTAAAATTGGTCCTTCGATTGAGAACAGAAATTTCCCTGAATTGTTGTACAGATGTACAGTATATACGAACACTTGTCTTCTTGTTCCTCCCGATCCCTATATTTATTAAACTCTCTCTCTCTCTCTCTCTCTCTCTCTCTCTCTCTCTCTCTCTCTCTCTCTCTCTCCTCACATATATAATTATAATGCATATATACATATATACACACACTTTTTATACAACTGGTAAACTGCCTTTCGGCTAAAGAGTAAAGTTGAGATCAAGCGAATAATCCTAATGTATTCAATAGGCGTCTTCTTCATGGCCCTTGAGTACATTTTTCATGTGAGGCAATCAGAGAATTGAATTGCTTTCTTCGTTTCTTTCTGGTTTCTCTGCTCCCTTCCATCTCAATGGGCAGTTTCAAGAAAGTGAGTTAGGGTCTCAGTGTGAACTTTGTCTTTTGGAGTTATTTTCTTCGTTCTCATACTTTCCATTTTTCCGATGTATGTTCTGATTTTTTTTTATTTATTTTTTTTTTTGATAATGGAAGTCATCATCTGGATTTCTCTTGTGGGAATAATCAATTACTGGAATCTTGTGTTCCATCAAGAGATTTTGTATGCTAGTGGAATATAGGAATGGTGTTTACAGTATTTTATCATCAATAGATTGTTTTCTTTATATGATTCATTTATGCTGAAGTATGTTTTTATTTTACTTAACCGTTATTTTTCCTTATGTTTATTAAGTTATCTTGATTTTCTTGTTGTCGACTTCGCGTCTTTTCATTTACATACTGTTGTTTGGTAATTAACTACAAACAGGCATTGGCCATCATGAAAACTATAATGGTTATCATTGGAAGCATAAAATTCTTAAAAGCAAAAATAAACAAAAGTTTCTGTGATATAAAACGTTTTTGCTGTCCCATTGCACTCCGACTTGTGTAAAATGATGAATTCCTGTTAGATGATCATACTTTATATATGGTTTTACAAAAATATTTAAGAATTCCAGTCTGAATGTCATATTTAGTTTTAAGATTTTATACAAGGAAACTTCTTAGTTACACACACATACACTTATTATATATATATATATATATATATATATATATATATATATATATATATATATATATATATATATATATATATATCACAGTACTAAATGTCCAACAGCATACCAAGGCTAACACACGGCTAGTAATGAGATAATAAAACAAACTACAGTGTTATTACACCCATTATGTCGTAATTAATGGTTTTATAAAGAGAACATTGTTTTGTAGCACTTGCCCTCTACTTTTCTCACTGCCCTGGACATTCAATAATTTCTTCCTTTTGTCAAATTATAAACAAAAGGAAAACAATGTATTCTCTAATATGTGTATCTTCATAAAACTAGGTACATCAGAAATAGTGTCGTATGTAGTCAACTAATAGCAGCACATACACTGGCAAGGCCTGGCGTTGTAATATGAAAATGTAGCTGATCCGTTTAAAACGTAAAGATATGTCTTTACCTGAAAGGCCTAAGTGGGTGCCAATTTGTTCTCCTTTATGTCCCATCAGGCACCTCGTACCCAAACTATCACATCACTCCCAAAGCTATTACGTGTCCCTTGAACACGGTACCCTTTATTGTCGACTACTGGAATGGAAGGTCACTTGCTTTTATTATTCAACAAATGATTCTGTTATGCATGTCTTAGGGGACTTCTTTCTCCTCCTTTCTGTTTCCTTGAAGAGTGAGTTCACGTTTCCCTTAGGAAGGAGTTCTATCTTTATAACAGATTTCGTTTAAATATAACAGATTTCGTTTAAATAAAAAAAATAACTCGCTGGTCAAACCTTCCAGTAATTCCCTATTTCCATATTTCCTTTAACCCATTTTCCCTTTTCGCCCTCGTCTTTATGTAAATGCTGGTATCGATGTCTACAGATTTATCACTTCCCTCATATATGTCTGAGGAAGTAGACATTTGTTTGTTGTCAAAAGTTGGGATTACTTTTCTTGTGATATGGGGAAAGACAGAGGGAACCTTTCAGATCAGATTTCGGCTGAGAATTGAGTGGCAGTCGTTCCTAGAGTGAAGAAATTTGTGAGTGTTTCATTTTCGTCGAATGGAATTGGTTTTTCTATGCTTTGCTCACTTTGTATATTGGTTCTAGTTACTATATCTTGTAGCTATCATATATTTATTTTAACTAGTTGGCTTGTATGTATTGAATATGTAAAAAAAGGGCTTTTTAAATCTTCAGCAGCCTTTCCTTTTCAGTCATAGGAACACTATTTCCAAACTCTTGGGTTCTTTAAATTTTTTCTCATATCAGAATTATCTATGAAAACATTACTTTCTTCAATCCTGAATTACAGAAGATAATGTTTACAAGTGAAAAACGTCTAAATGGTATAGAGGACTATGAAAAAGAAAACATTGAATTTCAATCCATTGCATTATTACGGTTTTCATAGGTTGTTGTTGCCAGTTTTCACTTCAATTGCAACGATGATAGTGTTCGAAGCGGACAAGAGAATTACAATTATAGGACAGCTGATTTCTCTTAATACTAGTCCTCTAACATGAACAAAGGCACACATAATTGGCCACACAAGTGCACACAAAGCTACACTCAATCCGTGCAGATCTCGTTCACGTGTATATGTATCAAATTCACGATCTAATAGTATAGATTGGAGTACCTTTATTGTAGCTATCATCGTACAATTAACTTTTACATTTGGTCTTCTAACGGTTTATATGTTGGATCGACCCATTCCATGAAGCTGGCTCAAAAAGAATATTACGACCAACATCGAATACTATTCGATTGAAAAGCAATACCATGTAACGATTATTATCTACAGTTTAATGGTTGTATATAAAAACCGCATTCTAAAACTTTTTTTTTTTTTTTTTTAATTTTAATGAGTAGCTCATATAAGGGAATATGAAATTATTGTGTTTAGATTTATAGAAAAAGGATCATGAACATCTTTTGGGTAAACAATGATTGCAAGAGGTCTTTGATTCTTTCAATATTAATTTTCTTTAAATGCCAATGTCAACCCACCTCACCAACCATCCCCCGTCCATCATGACCACGCAATGGTGAAGGGAGCTCTGACGGCAATAGCAGGATCTGACAAGACACGACTTTATTATTATTATTACTATTATTATTATTATTATTATTATTATTATTATTATTATTATTATTATTATTATTATTATTATCATTATGATAATAAATCGAATAGTGCACAGTATCTAATTTTATTTCTAAGTGTATCTATCAGTAATGGTGAAATTTGGAGAAACACCTGCAGTAGGATGTTACCTTGGGATATTTTCTTTAAAAATCTTGACCTAAATTAATATATGAATTTTTTTCCAAATGCTCATAATTGATTGATGGATTTTTGTTTGTATAATGTTTCCATATACATGCACTGTCATACAGACTTACACACTCAACACATAAACAAATAACTCTCTCTCTCTCTCTCTCTCTCTCTCTCTCTCTCTCTCTCTCTCTCTCTCTCTCTCTATATATATATATATATACATATATATATATATATATATATATATATATATATATATATATATATATATATATATGTGTGTGTGTGTGTGTGTGTGTGTATGATGTGTGCTTGTTTGTGCACGTACACACATACAGACACTTTTCTATATATATATATATATATATATATATACTGTATATATATATATATTATATATATATACATATATATATGTATATATATAATATATATATATAATATATATATATATATATACATATATATATATATATATATATATATATATATATATACATGTACATATATATATATATATATATAATTTTATTGTCGGCTCATGCGATTATGCATTTATTGCATTATGTTGATATCTTTGAATCTATAGTGATTTCTCATAGGAATCTATAAATCTTTAGGTACTTACAGATTTTCATTATTCTTTTACTATCTTATGAAAACAGGTTTAATATAGTGTCCACGGATACCCCATCAGGTATTATATTTATTAAAACTATAATATATATGAGATAACCATTTAGATCTAACTCATAATGTGCTTTGCAACAGATACTTGCTCAGACATGAGGAGAATGATCACTAGGATGCACTTTAAATTATTAGAATTATATTAATGGATAAAAATGAGAAACGTCTTTTGTATAAGTTTTGATGTTCCATGGTTTATTTCAGATATCATTATTGGTATATTGCAATCATCTGGCATTATGGGATTAATATCACTAATGTTTCTATGCAATTGTTAGACATGTTGCGGATGATTATAGAAGTAATCTGGAACAGGACGCTTATCAATACTATGCATAGGACAAGCTTGACATCTAACAAAACCTGAGCTGAATTGAATATTCAGTGTTGTGTCATGTTTGTGATACATGATTAGCTGTTCTTTCTAACATTGAAATTGAGGGTTTTGTCTATTCATTAATATCTGTTTTCTCCATGAATTCCATTTCTTATACAGAATTTCAAAAGCATATCAAGTCTTGTGCTTAAAAGTTACGAGTTGTTTATAAGGCTTCCCGTATTTAGAGTTATGAAAATGTTAATGTCTCATATCGCCAATCTTTTTCATACCATTCAATTAATGCATTAAATTTTCTTGATACTTGCTGTAACTGTGTACCTCCCTCAAAAGACAAAATTGCGTGAAATGGAAGAGTGATCTTTTTTTTTAAACTATGGTATATGTTACATTTTTGGATCTACTTATTTTGAAAATTTTTTGGACATACCTTTAGTTTTGTAAAACTGTCGAAGTATTTTTTGTTTGAGAATTAATGATACGAATGCTTGTTTGCTCAAGAGACGCTGTACTATATTATTATGTGGCCGTACTATTCACAATTGCCTTACTTCTGTGAGTAATTTTCTCAAGTTTTTGTTCTTTATTAAACATTTCGATACATATACCGAGTTCAAACCATTCTTATTTCTTACTCATGGCTATGAATATTTTTGTCCGTTTGTGTTATGACAATGAATAATTCTGGGTTAAAATGATTCAGTTCCAAGAATGGCTTCTACATCGTCTCATGTCCGAAGTTTATATAATTCATAACTGATGTGTCGATATAAAAATTCTTATTTATAATCGATATTAATCTATTTTAGAGCTATATACGCTAACATGGTGCTTGATATTTCGTACCTTGTCTTTGAGGCATTGTGAAGATGGAAACTATTCACAACTGCAAATATAATATATATCACAAAAGCTGTCGTGGATAAATTAAAATCAGAAACAGGTCGTAGAAGTATTGAATGACTTTAAAGATTATGTGGTATTCAAAGAGAAGTTGACAAGTCGGCTTTGAATGATTGTTTGATGTGAAATGAAGGAATTCATGAACATATCAAAGACCATGAGATATTTCAAAAGATGTTGGTTTGTAATAAAGCATTCGATCATCATAAGAGAAAGACGTATAAGAACGAAAAAGAAGTAATTGGTGAAGGACATGCAATAGAAAGATTAGAGAAAATCTCCAAGGCTTACAATAAAGTACATCTGGGCCGCAAAAGGACTAAATAATTCTATCACAGAACAATATAAAATTGCTGCTATGCTTATGCAAGGATTATAAGCTATATAATACCAGTTTTATAAAATGAATTTTTTTTTCCTCAAAATGAAACCCATTACATCGACAAAAATTCGAAGCACTATATCTGTGTTCCTAACATACCAGAATCTTGTTTAGTGTCCTTCCTTTATGGTCGGTATTCAGAGCTCAACTAACGCAGTAGAACCTTTAGGCGACATATCGTGTGGAGGGGATTCATACCTAGCATGTCACAGAACAACGCCAACATTATTCACTAAGCTTTCTTTCAGAGAAAACGCTTTGTGGAGTCATCATCATCAGTTTTGGTCACACGATAAAATCGCTCTCTTAAGTGAGAGGGGGAAGGCGTGGACAGTCGGAGAGAGAGAGAGAGAGAGAGAGAGAGAGAGAGAGAGAGAGAGAGAGAGAGAGAGAGAGAGCTTTTAATTCTTACTTAAAATGTATGAGTGATGGTATTATCATCATTGTCTTGCATATTGATATTTATTACTAATATGTATATACAGTATATATAATGTATAAATGAAACGGATCACGTAATTGAACAGTGGAAGAGTATAACCATGTGAAGAGTTTAAGGACGGAATTGTATGGATATATATAAAAAAAATCTATATATTTAAGCGGAATTTTCATCTTTTCTGCTGAAAGAGTTACCTGTTAGAAGGTATTTCGTAACTATTTAGAGTAATGATTTTTAGATTGATGATGAAAACTCCATGCTCTGACTAGCGTATGGTAAAACAATTTAAACACCGACAGACTGTGGCCATTATTGGTGGTTATCAATCAAATTACTAATCAGAATCAATACAAACACGTATATATACTGTGTAATATATGTATGTATAGAATATATGTGTATATATATATATATATATATATATATATATATATATATATATATATATATATATATGTGTGTGTGTGTGTGTGTGTTTATATATGTATATGTATTTTTAAATATATATATATAAGTATATATATATACATATATATATATATGTATATATATACATATATATATATATATATATATATATATATATATATATATATATATATATATATATATATATAATCATTATCATCATCATCATCTTCTCCTTTTACATCTATTGATGCAAAGGGCCTCAGATAGATTTTGCCAGTTGTCTTTATCTTGAGCTTTTAATTTAATACTTCTCCAATCTTCATCATCTACTTCTCGCTTCATAGTTCTCAGCCATGTAGGCCTGGGTCATCCAACTCACTTAGTGTCTTGTGGTGCCCAGTTAAACGTTTGGTGAACTAATCTCTCTGAGAGTGGGAAGAGCATGCCCAAACTATCTCCACCTATCCCTCCCCATTATCTCATCCAAATATGACACTCAACTAATCTCTCTTATAGTTTCATTTCTAATCATCCCCTGCCATTTAACTTCCAATATTCTTCTAATGGCTTTTTTGTTAAATCTACTAAATCTGTTGGAGTTTGTTTCATTGTCATACCACGACACATGTCCATATAGTAACATAGATCTCATTAAACTGATATATGGTATGATTTTTATATGTAATTTCAGGCGATTTGATTTCCAAATTTTACTTAACCTAGCCATTGTCTTTTGTGTGCTTTCAGTGTTAATTTCAGTGTGGCAAGGAGGGGCTGGTGATCACTACCAATATCTGCACCTCTATAGCTTCTTACATTTCTCAGAGTCCTCCTGCTCTCTTTATTAATGGCTATGTGATCTATTCAGTTTTTGTAATTTCCACATGGTAATTATATTTGTGGATGTCCTTTTGCTGGAAGAGAGTACCTCCAATGACAAGATTGTATGTTGAACAGAAAGTTATAAAAAGTGTTCCATTTTCATGTGCAACTTCGCTAAGACCCTCAACACCCATCATATTCTCTATACCTTGATTATTCCTTCCAACTTTAGCATTGAAGTCACCAATTACAATTTTCATATCTCTGGGATTTCATATATATATATATATATATATATATATATATATATATATATATATATATATATATATATATATATATATATATATATATATATTGGGGCAGAGGGACAGATCATTCCACAGGTTCTTTATTTGAGAGAAAGAGAGAGTTCACGAAATATGCAAAAGGAGGCAAAAAGTTACATTACCAAGAAACGAGACCTGTAAAACTTAGGCTCATTCAGTGGGTAAGTTCATGAGCTACTCCCGTTTTTCAGCCCCAAAAAATTGAAAAGCCCCTTCCCGGTTGAAGGTCCTTCTCTTCATATTTTTCCTCTTTTATTTTCCCTTACCATTTCCACTACTCGTCGAATATCCTTTCAAGGAAACGGAACACTCATGAAAGAATTATTTTGAAACGGAACGCTTTTAAGTTTTTGACAGTCTCCTCCACTTTTGTTGGAATATGCATTTGTATGTATGTACGAATAGCCTGATGTATTCATGGCTCTTACATTTGCATGTTGAAGGTGAGGTACGAAGTTCAATCTCAGCTGAGGAATAAATGATGCATAATAGAAAAAAAAATCGGCCGGGTTTCATTTCATTACTAAACAAGTGAAATGAAATTGTCTGAATAGCTCACTCCTTTGTATCGCTTATTTTTGGTCGCAAATTCAATGTTTTTTCTTTTTTTATATTAACCATCGTTACGTTTTTTTCATATTTCTCTGAGATATTTTCTAAAGACTTTCTTTGACGTTCTCTCAAATTTTTAGAATGGAGATGCTTTCCCTACAGGGTGTGAGATCTATGTGATAATTCATCGGATATTTATCCTTGGAAATTTGTTCGAGTATTGATAAAACAGAGTTGCTAAATTTTTGTCTTGTGAAATCCAATGGCAGATGAATGATGTCATCAGCAATTTGTATGAGCAACACTCTAAATTTCTATATAGTATTAACTACCTCCCATCATGATTATTGTTAAAAAAAAAGGGGGGGGGGGGGACTAGACTTTGAAAAACTAGAATTTAGTAATAATACACTTATTGGCATACCAAATGAATGTAAAATTACTATTAGAGAAACTTATAATTAAAAAAATGAGCATGAAAACTACAACAAAAACAAAAATTGTTTTTATATGCCGTAGTATCTTTTGGAAAGAAACTTGAGCAAAAATGCTATACTGTAATGCTTCAAATAGAGGTATTTAAAAAAGAAATATAATTTACATATCTTATTTTCAACGTTTAATCGAACCTTTTTATTTCACATATAAAAAATGTTATGCTACAGTATTTCATTTGATTAAAGTGCATTTTTATAGGTGTTAGAAAAGACTGTGTGATCAACTGCAATTGAAAAAAACTTCCTTGAATTTCTTTTTCCAAGTTTTTCTTTCAAATTGATGAAATATTTGACATGTAAACACTCATTCCATTCTCCAATAGCACATCTGATCCTTTCCTGAAAAACAGATGTGGGGAACTCAAAGTTTGACTATTGAATCTTTTATTTTTTATCTGTCCATTTTTTTTTTATTATGCATACAATTGCGATGATTCGTGCCTTTATCCAATTGAAACGTGGAGTCATGATGAGTTAATATCATATGCAAGAAATCTAATAAATAATAATTCTAGATTTCATCAAACTATTGTTTTTTAATCTTGGGCATTGCCATAACCTCTGCACCATACCATAGTTTTCCACTGTATTGGGTTAGAGTTCTCCTGCTCGTAACTATAAAAGTAAATGAAAAGTTAAACAAGTAATCTCTCTCTCTCTCTCTCTCTCTCTCTCTCTCTCTCTCTCTCTCTCTCTCTCTCTCTCTCTCTCTCTCTCTCTTTTCTTCTTCTTCTTCTTCTTCTTCTTCTTCTTCTTCTTCTTCTTCCATTTACAATAGTTAATATGTGCGTGAGACTGACGATGAAAGTCTCCATCCGATCGATCAACAAAGTTCTAAAAGATGATGAGATTCCCGTGATGATTGCTTCCATGCCTTGGATTTTGATTATGGTTCCTGATCCAATAACTGCGGTTTCTCAGGTTTCCATGAAATACCGGTATTTTCATGCAATTATATATATATATATATATATATATATATATATATATATATGTATATATATGAAAATACTTATATAGTAGGCCTACACAGAGCATGGGTCATAGAAGACATCATATGCTCATAATTCTCACCGTCTCACTTGTAAGCTTATCCTTATTCTGTATCATATCACTAAAGATGGAAACCTAAGACAGATATATCTGAGGTATGCTTACGTATCGACTTCAACCACTTTCTACGAAAGACGGCATGCATTTGTAACACTGTCTTAGGTTTCCATCTTTAGTGATATGATACAGAATAAGGATAAGCTTACAAGTGAGACGGTGAGAATTATGAGCATATGATGTCTCTTATGACCCATGCTCTATGTAGGCCTACTATATAAGTATTTTCATATATATATATATATATATATATATATATATATATATATATACATATATATACAGTTTATATGTGTATATACATGTATGTATATATATATGTATATATATATATATATATGTATATATATATATATATATATATATATATATATATATACATACATATATATACAGTTTATATGTGTATATACATGTATGTATGTATATGTGTATATGTGTATATATATATATGTATATATATGTATATATATATATATATATATATATATATATATATATATATATATATATATGTATATATATATATATATATATATATATATATATATACATATATATATTCCGGTCTTAGCTTTACTGTCTTTGCTTATGAGTTATGTGTATGGATGACACTTATAATACAAGTTCTATTCAAATGACTGATTTTCCACAATTGAACATTCTTGATTTTCAAGTAATTTCATATTTTATCAATAATTGTTCATAGAGTCTCTTGATCTTAGCAATAATAGCTTAACTATTATACAAATGAGTTGAAAGTGTTTTTTTTAAGTTTCGGAAACTTCCTTTCTTATAGCACTTTTAATCCAGGTTAGTTTTAGCTTTCCTTTAATGCTGCTGAATAGAAATATAACGCGACAAAATATTTTTTAAATTTCAAAAGTACTAATAGAGTGTAGATGGTGTTAAAGAGATCCTTTCATGGCCCCGACCAATAATTTATTCAAGAATTTAAAGTGGTTATAAATTTCGAAAATATTTTGACCACCTCGTTTGCTTGATATTGATCCTATATAATGCTGAATAAGGTTATGAAGGACTTAAGTGTGACAGTAATTCGGCTCTAGTTTTCATGTTACATTCAACTTTATTTTACTAATATGAAATCTAGATACCTTCATGATACTACAGCATCCTCATTTCCTCCCCGATGTTGTACTTATGATGGTTTAGGCTAATATTAATTACTGTAATATTTTTAAGAACTATTTGTCATGCTGTGTGTTGAATTCCGTTCTCCGCTACTAAAATTTATTGAAAGAAATTAATTAACACACACACACACACACACATATATATATATATATATATATATATATATATATATATATATATATATAATAAATATATATATATACATATATATATATATATACATATATAAATATATATATATATATATATACATATATATATATATATATATATATATATATATGTGTGTGTGTGTGTGTGTGTACATATGTTGTATGCACAGTAGTACCTCGGAATATGAGTAATTCGGTATACGAGCAGGAAATTTCAAACCAGTATACGAGTGTTGCATCGGTCTGAGAGCGAAAATATCCCTTTGTGTTTACTTTATTTGGTCAGTTACTAATGAGACTAGAACGAAATCAGTCAAGCGGTGCCCCTACACCACACAGGCAAGGTGATCATGCTGTTTTCATTTGATTTTTACTCCATTTTCATGTTGTTTGGGAGAAATGGCAAATTCATTCATCTCCAGTTTTGTTCCTTGTCATAACTGATTGTAAGTGTGTAAAAAGAGACGACCAAATGATTGAGTTAGTAATAGTGAACGCCATTCAAAAGAGAAAACACCTAATGTTTAACCCAAGGATCTCATGGATGGATATTCCTACTCCAAGCATAAACCCCATTCCTCCTCTTTTTCTCCTGAAAAGTAAAGTGCTAGGTGATGTGTTAACATTTTTATTTTCTATTGTGAAATATTAATTTATATTAATTTCTGATGTTAGTGGTTATACTTTGCCCTTTATCTAATATTAAAAACCTTAAAAATAAAGAGTGTATATGTGTAATTATGAATATCTCGCACACATTCAGTAAATTTCCTCTATTTCTTATGGAGATTTTTTTTTTTTTGAGTTATGAGCATTTCGGGTTACTAATGGATTAAACACATACCTAGGTTTTACTACTACTACTACTACTACTACTACTACTACTACTGGACACACACACACACACATATATATATATATACATATATATATATATGTTTGGTGTTTATGCGTGTGGCTCTTTGTATGTGTGTATATATAGTGTATCTGTATATTAAGTGTAATCCCCTTCTGCAGGTAAAGTGAACTTTTTCTATATTATTGTGAAAATTATTTTAGAGAAAAAAGAATGGGGAAATATTATGAGATTGAATAGAAATCATCACTCTATATGAAATAGAGAAGAAATTGGTAGTTGTGTAAATGTAATTTTTAAAATAATATTCTTTTCCAGGGTTACTAGACATTCAGGAGATCTTTACAGCGATTATCCTTAGAATTCAGGCTAATGAATGCAAATGCTAGATGATGATCTTTTTGATACTTATCCCCCCATTCAAGATACTAATTTGTGTTAAAATTATTTTTTTTTTGTTTTACAATATACCTTTCTATTTTTTTTTATAGTATGCATCTATTAAATTTCTTCCAAACATGTCCTTTCAGGCCTCCTCAATATTTCAATTACCATGTGAATCCTGTTTTATTTTGGTAACGTCTTGAAACTAATCCCCAGCAACATTCTGCTTTCGCAATTCTTCAATCCAGATTCACTGTTTGAAGATTTCTTTTAGCATTCACCCAGTCTCGTAATTTGTTTTCCTCTGGAGATTCACTGTTTTGGGCTAATTATGCCATTTTCTTTTGTCCAGAAGTTTTCTTTTCTTATTTTCACGGGATGGAAGTCGCTAATTAACAGGCTTTTGTGTATCACTCTTTCACGTGTCCAAAAGTTCTGAAGAATTTATGAGAGAGAGAGAGAGAGAGAGAGAGAGAGAGAGAGAGAGAGAGAGAGAGAGAGAGATGTACTTCTTTTATAAAAATGGAATTAATCCATTTACTCTATTCACACGTTCCATGTTTTTTTCTGTTTTAATATTTTTCCAAATGACCTGTTTGCAATATGTTTTGATAATCATCTGATTAAAGTTCCCTCTGAGATGGCTGATATCACATTACGGTTAAGAAAAGTACAAGTTTCCCTTAACCAAAAGATTATCCAATGAAGTATGAGGAATTCGTGACATGAACTCATATTAAGTATTAAAAAACATTAATACTATATGCTTAGCATCGTTATTTAAAAATGAATGGATGTTATTAGCAACCAAATGATCTTTTATTTTTTTTTTTTACCTAAAAATAGTTTTTCCTGGAATAAAAGTGTCATTAATATATACAAAAAACATATATGTGTTTGTTTGTGCTTAGTCATTTCCATTTTATCATTATAATAGTTGTCATTATTTTTATAATTATTATTGTCATCATAATTATTAATGTTAATGTTATCCTTATTATCTTCATCTTCAACAGCATCTTTGCTAAAACGGTAATTATTGTCATTGTTTCATATATCCAAAATATATATATATATATATATATATATATATATATATATATATATATATATATATATATATATATATATATATATATATATATATAGTCTAGATTTAAGGTATATATAAAACGGTATACCAGTAAGTGGACATTGTCCAGTAATTGCAATATATAGCACATGGATCTTCCTAAAATCACCCTCCTATCGTCCTCCCCTCAACTAACCATGTTATTTAGATTTTGATTACAAGACTTAAAATGGTTGATTATTAATTCGTAATAATTAGTTACTTTGTTAAATATATATAATCTGGAAGCAATTGTAGAAGATTTTGTTGATCACAGACGGGATAACTTGGGGAAATATGTTTAAATAATAATCTATTTCATCTAACTTTACCTCATATTCCAAGGTGACTTTCAATGGAGTCCAGGTAGTACCAATGGAAGTGATTAGCGTATCCGTCTATCTGTCCCCCTATCATTCTATATATATATATATATATATATATATATATATATATATATATATATATATATATATATATGCATATATATGTATACACATATATATATATATACACATATATACTAGAAGAGTTGGAAGACCCAGGCCTACATGGCTGAGGACTATGCAGCTTGACGTAGGAGAAGATGAATGGAGAAGTATTGAATTAAAAGCTCAAGATAGAGACGACTGGTGAAATCCAACCGAGGCCCTTTGCGTCTGTAGGCGTAGGAGGAGATGATATATATATATATATATATATATATATATATATATATACATATATATATATATATATATATATATATATATATGTTTGTGTGTGTGTATATATAAGACCAGGCACACCCCCTTTTAGTGTCCTCTGTAAGGAGGGCCAGATAATCAAACGCGATTACCCTGAACCGCGAGAGGGGCTGACGTTTATGGTCTTATAATATGCCTCATGTAGTTGGTAAAACATGTTCTTCTCCTGAAAGCTTCATACATGATAAAGTAAACTAGAGGTCACTTATAACCATTCCTATAGTCGTGTTTTACTTTATAATGCAATATTTTTTTTCCATTCAGACTACGAGTATTATTAATTTATGTTAGTTTATAAATAATGGAAAAATTAGTATTGAGCGTAATGTTATTCATATGAGATTTGCAATAATCCTGATGAGTGAAGTATAGGAAAATCTTGGAATATCAAAGATTTCTTTTAGGTTCATTTTAAGAAAAGGAAAGATAGGATTGAAGAAAGGAGAGAAAATAATGGAAAATGTAAGATCTTACATATGTTTTATTCTCTTGGTGACACTGTTTGACATAATTCAAATCATGAAAAAAAAAAAAAAAAAATATCTATCGTTGAACATCCACAATAAATCGTTTAACGTATCTCTTTAGTCGAAGCAAAGTGTGAAAGAAGACATGTTGAAGTTGCTGAGATTATTTAATTATTCCAATATCGTATATGGAATTACAAATCTAGAACGAATGATGAACGTAGACGCGTAGAATAAGTGGTAAATAGCTTGGTGTTAATTGATGATTATCTATTCTATTAGTTGAAAAGAAGTGACGCTGATAACTAGATAAGAAATACCTATAATTAGAAATTTGTCAATAATTAAGAAGAGCAGGGAGACATAGAAGGGTTTGATTTGATTAAATGGTGTTAATGAGGTACTTGATAAGAATATTTTTAATGATAATTGAGGGACTTTCTATTAGAAAGTGGGCTAGGGCGTTCCTTGCGTTAACGAATGAGCATTTTACTAAAATGTATAAAACCGCATCCATTGAACTAGTTTGATGCACAAAACTTTCATCCCCAATTCATGAACGGGTAAACTTTTTTGAATTGTCTTCTTTTATTTTTATCATTTTTATTCATAAAGCAATGTTTCTGTTTTGAGCGTATTTACAGTTCGTTAAATACTTATTGTGTTTAGCAGCATAATGATAAAAATTTATGAAATATTCGGAAAATTGCTTTTATATACTCACTTTTCTGAAATGGAGATTAGACTGGCATGCTTTAACTTGATGGTTTTATTTTATAACTTGCTTTTATCCCCAACAAAATGGTATGAGTTTTGGGTAAATACAGACTATTATCATAAACCCCTCGGTATGTAGCTGGAGCTAAAAGGTCATCATAAAATAGAATTACGGAATTAGGGTAAATCATCCTAATTTTTAAGTCAGAATAACTAAAATGAAAATCATTCGACTAAAAATGTTGGTCTTTATGATTTTTTTTTTTTTAGCTAAACAAGAATTTCAAAATTTTATTTGATGTCTAAATTCAGTGATAACGATAAGTTTTCGGGAGCTAGATTCTCAGAAAAAAATACTCTGGATTTGCTCTAACAAATCGCAGAGCTTCTTTTAAAAATTCATATACTGTAGGTACATAATATGTATATATATATATATATATATGTATATATATGTATATGTATATATATGTATGTGTATATATATATATATATATATATGTGTGTGTGTGTGTGTGTGTGTGTGTGTGTGTATCACAAGTTCGGCGATAATCCCTTCCAGTTCTATATAGATATGTAAGTTCTTTGTTTTGATAATAAGTAGGTATATTGATATATATTTATTCATCATTATCATAATTATTACTAACAGTCCTACTTGCTATCATGCAGCATTAGTATTTTATATTTAACATTTAGGTAATGTATCCCACTACCTATCAAACACTAAAATTGTCGTAGATTTCTTGTGGTTAGCTCGTGGAGATGTTACTCTTATAAATGGGCTATTATATGAATAAAAATAATTTGGGTACACTCTCTCTCTCTCTCTCTCTCTCTCTCTCTCTCTCTCTCTCTCTCTCACTCTCTCTCTCTCTCATATTTTATATTCTCACCCTTCTTGGAATGAAAATATTTGGAAGGCCTATAAAATCATTAGCGATGCATTTATTCAGGATTAAGTATACGAAGAGAGATAACTTTTGAAGTTCGTAAACGATTCAATAAAAAATTATATTAGAAGAAAAACCTTTCACCACGCCATACACATAGCCACTCTGTGCCCTACTTCTAGAGTACAGTAATGGAATCCCATTTGCAGGGTCCATGAATAGATTGCCTTCCTGCACAACAGTGGCCAAGCCCTGCAAAGTTACCAGCTTCAAAATTTTGTTTTCTAGCTGGCTATTTAACTGATACATTTTTAGAATAAAATGAAACTGGAGGTTCTGCTATGTTAGAATTAGCTCCTTAAATGAAAATACTTTCTGTAGGAAGTTTTCGATTGTGTGATTATATGTGTGCTTTCCCTTATGCAAGTATGTAAATTCAACAAAAAAAAGCATTTATAGTTTGATCTTTTGCACTATACGTTCCTCTGTAATTATTTAAGATTATGTATAATTAAACTGCCTTTTTTTTTGTTGCAATGCAAACTGTTTTAAGAAGCAAATAGGAAAAACATATATTTCCATGAATTTCTTCAATCACAAGCATACATACAAATTTTTTGAAAAAATTACAGTATCATTTTTTTTGTCTTATTGCAGTTAACTCGTTTGTCCGATAATTCTAAAAGCAACACTTCATGATTTTTGTTTACTTCATATTATAAGATTGTAACGTACTTTCCGGTATGTTGCTTTTTAAGATGAAATAAATTAGTTTTCCTTGAATACGAGAGAGAGAGAGAGAGAGAGAGAGAGAGAGAGAGAGAGAGAGAGAGAGAGAGAATACTATTCATTATATGGTTCAGTCGTCTTGTGATGATTGCATAGCCAATGACCTCTGGCTTTCATTCATAATTCTGTGTGCAAATATTTGGATGGAGTAAAGATCGTTCAACTCTCTCTCTCTCTCTCTCTCTCTCTCTCTCTCTCTCTCTCTCTCTCTCTCGTAACCGGTTGTTTCCTGCTACGTATGTAACTATATTAGGGCAAAAAAGGTATAAACACTCTCTTCTCACTTCTACTTTGCGGGAAAATTGGTCGAGAAGGTACTAATATACAGTACTCTGCCAGGTCTGGTTCTTATGAATAATCAGATCGTATGTTGGTGCAAATAAAAAGGAATTAAAATACATATTATGACATTTACACAATAACTAATTTTCTCTCTGTCTATCTCTTTTGCATCCTATTCCATCCTTTACGCAAATCGAAGTGGAGCCTTATCCTTGAACACCATCCACTGTGAACTTTTCCCTCTCCCGTTTCGTTCACTCTCCTCAAATAGCCCATAAAGACTCTAATGGCAACTGGTTTTATGGTCACATATTTCAGAATTTGTTTAACTTGACGTAAGTGTCTCCCGCGACTGCCTGGGGGTCGGAATTCTTCCTTCCTGTCCACATTCTGCTTGTGGCTTTGTTCTGGAAACTCTTTTTTAACACATTTCCGGACCTGTTTTTAGGACCAGCATCGTAAAAGGGTTGTATTTCATTTAGTACCTCCCGCAGTATTTCGTGTTACGCACAATGAGACGAGGATACATTTTTCTATCAGCTGTTTCACAGTAATGAAGTAGAATTATGAATCCCTTAGTTTGTGGATATTATTATCTTACTAGATTTTTTTTTTCATTTATCTCAGGGTTCATTGGATACTGTTCAACCCTTTAGTTTTACATTTCCTGCTTATTTTCTAAGTGAGAAACAGTAAACTATCAAAATAATTCTTGGAATGAATGTTATCTTAATTCTTTATAATAATTATCATCAGTTTCTGTTGTTTTACTACTCTCCTTGACTAAAAAAGTATCGAGGCAATTTAAAAAAAAAAAAAAAAAAGATACGCCATACGTTGAGAACATTTTTCCTGAGACTAAGTGATGATAGTATTTTCATATCATTTTAATATTTAGAATATATCATTATTATGTATTAGTTTTCGGCAGTTTTCCAGTGAACATATAATATATTTGTTTATAACGTTCTATATCGATTTTCTATAGCTTTAAAAGGAATCTTTTAAAACCAGGTAGTAGGTTAGCCAGGGCACCATCCACCCGTTGAGATACTACCGCTAGAGAGTTATTGGCTAGACAGAACTACACTGGATTTCTCTCTTTGGTTTAGACTTATTGTTCCTTTGCCTACACATACACCGAATAGTCTGGCCTATTGTTTACACATTCTCCTGTGTCCTCATAAACTTGACAACACTAAGGTTACCAAACAATTCTTCTTCACAATGGAGAATAACTACTGCACGATAATTGTTCAGTGGCCACTGTTCTCTTGGTAAGGGTATAAGAGACCCTTTAGCTCTTCTAGAAGGACATTCCAAAATTAAACCATTGTTCTTTAGTCTTGGGTAGTGCGTTAGCCTCTGTACCATGGGCTTCCACTGTCTTGGGTTAGAGTTCTCTTGCTTGAGAGTACACTCTGGCACACTATTTATTTTTTATTTTTTTTTTCTTCCTTAATAAAAGAGCCATGGATGCCTTATGGTTTACCAAGAGGTTTTCTTTTCCTTGTCTGTTTCTTTTTCTTTAAAAAAGCCATTCTTAATGTCCTCTCTTCAGTTGAAGTGGCTATCCTGGAGGGTATTTAGCTTTGCATGATGTATCGGCTCCTGTTGAACAGTTTTTTCTGACTTTTTTCCATAGTCTATGGGTTTGATCAATAACTTTGTATTTCTGTACATATTGTTTTTGTTATTTTTCTTGATAATATGGTTTTTAAGTGTGATGTATCCTTTTTATTACCATTGATTCTTATGCTTTTAGGAGACATTGAGTGAAATCCGGGACCAGTACATCCTAGACTTCGTCAATGGGGTCTACTGTGTTGCAATATTCGTGATCTTCATGGAAACATTCAAGACCTTACAGTTGCGTCCACAGTATGATATTCTTTTGTGCCCACTTCCTATCATGAGGCACTCATCTGAACTCCTAATAACTGTTTTTAAGAAGCCAATAATTTAGAAAGTGGATGCCATTCCTAGGCCAGGAAAATGGCGGTGAATATTAGGACTGAGTACCCTGCTTCTCATAAGTCCTGCTATGAATGTGGATTTCATGACATTCAGGTAATAAAAAGTTTTTGGCAGCCATAACAACTTCTATTTGTGTTCGATCTACCGGAATCCAGATATGGATGATTCTATCTTCGACTGTCTTCTTACCATTATGGTTATTTCAATGCTCACCATAAGGAGTGGTAAAATTCTTTCTCTCTTACTTATTGCCATTCTGGTCACAGCTGGAATAAAACTTTTAAAATGCTGTATAGTGTCAAAACTACAAGAATCAACAGCATACCTAGTACTACATACAGGATGGTACAATCTGGGAATATCTAAATACAAAGAATGGCCATAATTATAAAATTAATATTAGATATTGATATCAAGATGAAGAATAAGGTATGTTGTACACCAACAGTTTTTTTTTTTTCAACAAATTAAAATAATAGTCAGCAACGGAATACTAGGCAGAGAAAAATACTCGACGCAAGGTAGAATGAAACAGTTAAAACATATCTTCAGGGTAGATTGATCACCAAAAATCCTAATATACATTCTTAAGATGCCTTTTTTTTCGTTATTAAAGAAGAAACAGACCGGATGTGTCTCCCTAAAGTAAATTTGCATTTAAGAATTACACCTAAAATTCTAAAGGATGTTGAGGAGTTACTGTTCTTGTCCTACTTAAAATCACAATTAGAGTTTTGTTAGTGTTGACTTTCATGCCCCATAATTGGCAATGCACTCCTTTTTCTAGATATCTATCAAGGGATTCAGCAACACCAGATCTGTATTTAGGAGATGAAATTGAGGCAAAGAAATTAGCATCATCTGCATATGCAACGAGCTTGTTTTCTAGGACAAACCACAGATCCTGTGTATATAGTATAAAAAGTAATGGGTCGAGAATAATACCCCGAGGAACACCAAATATAACATTCCTATCAAATCAAAGGCGATCATACGAAGTTCTTGACAACAATCAACGGATTTTTCTACAGTATTAGAAATTTTAAAAAGGGCATCACATGCTCCAAGGATTTTACGAAAGCCAAATTGGAAACTAGGGAACTTCAGCATACTTATTTAGACGTTTTGCCAAAAAAAGCATTAAAAAACGTTAGATAACATGGGAGGTTTGGAAATTGGGGTTAATCTGTAGGCTTAAAGCTATCACACACACACAC
>NC_090728.1:156313553-156341053 GCF_036898095.1 Palaemon carinicauda | reverse complement strand
CACACACACATATATATATATATATATATATATATATATATATATATATATATATATGTGTGTGTGTGTGTGTGTGTATGTGTGTGTGTGTATGAGGACGTATAGCATATAAAATCCTAGTTCTTAGAAGAAAGATTTTCAAGATATCAATGTGAAGGAAATTAATTGAAAATATATAGACACCTCATGGAAGCCTTACTGGGGGAATTTAACAAGAGAGTAGATGCAAAAAAAAAAAAAAACTCCAAACTTCACCCGTCCAAATAATTCTTGATGAAATCGTCTATGAAATCAGATTTTTTAATAAAGAAAGTAATATATCCATTAGCCAATGTATTCAGATGTATAGTTTTATTGACAAATTTTTCGTTATTCTATTTATTGATGTCATTCTTATTCCCCTTCTGGCATATATTGACACTTCTTTTTTATAATGTTCTTGATATCAAATTCCTAATTATGTTTAGTAACGTTTTAGTAACGTGTGTGGTATCTGTCTTGGATGATACACCATGCACAACTCTCCTCATTACCAGATGATACTCTTGTTAGATGTTAGAATAATATATGCACGTATGGTCTTATATGTCGTTTTTATTTGACCATTATTCATGTTTCCCTTTATTTTGCAGAAAAAGCCATATTCAATTTAAATTTTTAATGGGAACTTCTTTATACGAACATCTGATATTTACTTGAAACTTGCATTTACATTTTATCCGTCAATGGGAGAATATTTTGCATTTCATAAGGTAGAGAAAGTCCTTTTTTATTAAGTAAACAGTACAGAAATAAGATAGTCTGTAGACGATATGTGCATCTACTGTATTATTTAAATATCCATAAGTTTGTTAATTCATATATTAAAGTTTTCTTATGAAAATGTTGTACTAATCCTCAAAGAAACGATTTTTTATGAGATAAAAAGGTATATTAATCTATACTTTGGTTAATTAAGTGACCCATTCAAACTCATTCAGTTAAAGGGGGGTTATGACTTCTACTGACATTCCCCTATATCACCTATCATTCTAAGTAACGCATTTTTAAAGAATATAATGGAAAAAACAGTATCCTGTGTTGTTGAAAAAATAACTTTAAATTTGAATTAAACTAGTTCCCAAATGACAGGTGATTAGGCAGCCTTGTGATCATATTCTACTATGCATATCTGGCAAAATATATTGTGTTTTTTTTTTTTAATATCCCATATTAATTACTTGATCAGAATGGTACTTTAGCACAGTACTCTATAGACCTTCCCCTAATTTTTGATACTATAATGGATTGGCAAATCTCGTTAATCAAGTCGTTAACCGTCCTAATAAAACATAAGCCAATAAATCGGGCAAGTAAGTGAAGCAATTCAAATACATACACTCCCCCGTCCCTCCCCTCTCCTTTCCTCCCTCTGTCTATCCATCCAGTAACCCCCTTACCTAGTCTCTCGAGCGTTGTTGACTTTACCTTTTCTGTAACCTTTAAATTTGTTAATAACTGGTGAAATTGATATGTTGGATTCTTGCTATTATTCTTATGAACATTTCATGATATTTTTGTATTTCGTTGGGGTATCTAAGAAGTTTATAGCCTATTTATCCAACTGGATGAACCTGCCCTGAGGGCTTCTTTTAACTGTGTAAAAATAATAAAACACGCGTTTTCCAAAGGCAGGGTTGATGGGCTTCACCTCCTTGAAAGGTAGACTAAATGTAATAATGTGTTCTCTTCCTTGAGGGTACACTTGGCCACGCTGTTCTGTCGTGTTTCTCTTCCTCTTGTTTTGTTAAGGTTTTGACAGTTTATATAGGAAATATTTATTATAACAATTCTTACTGTTCTTAAAATATTTAATTTTTCCTTGTTTCCTCTCCTCACTGGGCTATTTTCCATTTTGGAGCCCTGTGCTTATAGCTACCTGCTTTTCCAACTTGGGTTGTAGCTTAGCAAGTAAAAATAATAATAATATGTTGACCGAAAGTTTTACGGTGTATTTGATAATTTTACCATTAACAATTATAATTTGGGTATCTGCAATGGTTTATGCCTAAGCAGTTTGTTGTTTCAGTGTTTGTTTGACAAAGGAGGTTTTCTTATCATAATCATGAGTGGCATGTTACTTTGGCCCTGTAAAGGCAGAAATGCATTTGCATTACGTCTCTATTCCATATACAAAATGGAACAAGCTAACAATAAACTAATGATTAGTCTCAACAGGTGAGAGAAGCTTCAGATTTAGTGGACACACATAATAACACGAAGGGACATAAGAAACACAAGCATATAAATAAAAAAAACAATAAATTTCTTTAGTAGTCCATATAAAATGTTTATTGAAAATATAACATAGAATTAGTAAAGAAACCTAACAATGTATACTCCCATATGATATTGTTACCAGACTTAAGCTGGTGTTCATAATATCACCCATTTTCAATGATTATGTGTAATGAAAGGTAAATGGACTGTAAAACCCGATGATAATAACGGATAAGAGAAGCCATAAAAGTAATATAAGGCTGTAAAAACTATTCAACAAAGGATAGTATAGATTCGTGCAATTGCATTTACCCCAGAGAAGTCAATAAAAATCTTTGTTATATGACCACTGGGACCGGTAGTTATTTGTACTTGATGTAATAACGTTTGAGTACCCAGGAATACGGCCATGCTTTTACGCAGATAAAGTTTAATAGGAATAGATATTTACTTGGATAAAATAGCTGAATATATAAAACTAACACTTAAAAGAACCATGATATGGTTGTTCTGTTGAAGTGTAACCTTGTGAAAGATGATAAGAATTTTATGGGATTTTTTTTTTTTTTTAAACTGGTTGTTGCACTTACCCTCGTAGAAAATGAGGTGCCAATTGAGAGGTTGTCGTCCTGAAAGTATACATAGATTGGTTATTTGGATGTGGTTAATTGGTTGAAATAAATAATCAATAATAGAATCAAGCTTGCTATAACTTCTCAAAAGAGAATATATATATATATATATATATATATATATATATATATATATATACATATATATATATAGATATAGATATATATATATACACACACACATATATATATATATATATATATATATATATATATATATATATATATATATATATATATATAATATCATCATCATCATCATCAGCCGTTACTATTACACTACAGAACTAAGGCCTGGGACATGTCCTTCCACTTTTTTAGTTCGTCAATCCATCGTCTTCTATTCATTCCCCTTCTTTTACAATCTCCAGGTATCCATTATGTTATACTCACTATCCATCTATTGTCTGTCATTTGCATTGTATGTCCTGGCCATGTCCATTTCTTTTTCTTACATACTATTAGAATATCCTATACTTGTTTGCTCTCGTATTCATGTTGTTCTTTTTCCGTTTTAAGTGTTATTCCCATCGTTATTCTTTCCATTGCTCATTTAGTTGTAACTAGCTTATGTTCTAAGGCTTTAGTATTGCTCTAAGTTTCTGATGCATAACTTGATACTAGTAGGAACATCTGATCAAATACCTTTCTTTTTAGAGAAAGTGACGGCCTATTATGTTTCATAATTTCACTCTGTTTACCAAATTCTCTCCATCCCATGTATATCCATCTTTTGATTTCAACATCGTGTCCTGCGCAAACACTTACTGTTTGTCCTAAGTACGTATATTCATTAATTATCTCTAGAGGTTCATCCATAACTTATTTGTTGTCTCTGCATTTTCATTGAACATTATCTTCAGTTTACTATATTAATTTTCAGTCTTACATTTCTGCTTTCTCAATTAAAATCTATCATCTTTTGTAATTCCTCCAATGATTCACTAAACACAAATACTGGTATGTCATCTGGAAATCTCAAGTTGTTAAGGTAATCGCCATTAATATGAATTCCTACATTTTCCCAATTTAAATTCGTAAAATATTCTGCTAGGCATGCTATAAATAACTTAGGAGAGATGGGGTTTCCATGTCCTACTCTTTTATCAATCGGAATTTTTTCACTATTTATATGTGGTTTCAGGATTGCTGTACTTCCCTCTATAGATATCTTCAAGTGTTCTAACATGAGATTCTTCCATTCCTTGTTTTTGAAGGGCTTTCATTACTGCTGAGGTTTTGACAGAATCAAAATTTTTCTCATAATCTATTAATGCCATACATAGTGGTGTGTCATACTCGGTTGATTTTTCCTTTAGCTGGGTAATTACATGGATATGGTCTGGCTGGATAAAACCTGCTTGCTGTCTTGCTTGATTAAAGTCTAGCTGTCTTTCTATTCGCCGTAATATGATTGTTGTAAATATTTTATATACATTATTGAGAGTAAACTTGTTGGGGATATCGTATCGCGTTGAAAGGGTTTATATAATGCCCTGATCAGCAAATCTGCACTAGTTAGGTTTACCCATATTAGGTTGATTTGCTGTGAGTGAGCTTACAAAAGTCTCTCACCTTCACCAATCTGCAGTTGCCCAGCGTTGTGAGGAAAAGGGCCAAACCCCATACACGACTAGACATGCCTGAGGCCTTTGTCTTGCAGAGGTATGTTTGCATACTCCCTATTTTCTCTTTCCTTTTTCTTTCGTTTGTGGAAATTTAGATTTATGAAATTTTCTTTTACCATTTTTAGCAAATAAACTGATATACAACTAATTATAATGATAGTGATTTTGTAACCCTGGAATTTCTTGAATGATAATTCGGAAGAGTTATTTGAAATACTTTTTAATAGGTTCTTAAGTCCATCAAGTTTGAAAAAAAGTAAAGAAAATTAAAAAAAAAAAGAAATACGACCTAGTTCACCACTCACCATTTTTTTTTTTTCTAAACTCGTGTGCAGCTAATTTCTACTTTATATTGGAGTTTTGTGCTTTTTATAAGCAATGAAGTTGTTTATAAATATTGGAAATGTTGCTTCCAAATTCCTTCGATAATATTAAGGTCTCCCAGTTATATAAAACATGAGATATAAAGACAATCTTTAATGTTGCATAAAGATTTTTACTTGATATACAAGTAGAAAAAAAAAGAAAATTGTATTTTCTTTTGGAAATATATCACTTAAGGGTGGTTTTTCTGAGCTCATGAATCCTTCAAAATCAGCTTTGTTTGCATTACACTGCAAGCTAATACTTGAAGTTGGGTAAATCTGAGTGTCGCTTGCGTAAAAAGGTGATATTTTTTTTATATATCTATAAACTATTCTTTGTCCAAAGATAACTCTTCATATCGTCAATATGCAGTATTTATGTACATCTTGGTATTATATTTCTATTCCGATCTATTTTACGCTTGTCTCTTTTCCCCAGCATTCAGACACTCCCTTTTCCTCCTGCCTTTCTGCCCTTGTCGCCTCAGTCTCTTATAATCAATTCTTTCTGTCCTCCTCGCCTTTACCGAACCATGTCTGTGTTGACCAATCAAGTTTTTCTTTCTCGTCTTAATCACTTATGCTAACTCACTGCACTCTCTTGGAAAGCAAAGCCTCATTAGCGACGACCAGTTCTCTTCTCCTTTTGTTCTTTCTTCAGTCAACATTGAAAATATTTCAGACATGTCTATTTGGAACTTTCAAGTTACCGGAGATAATTAGTGTCACTGCTAATCAGCATCACTTCGTCAATATACATAACATTTTTGTTGGGTAATATTAAAATCATAATATAAAACTACGGTCAAATAGATACAATTAGGCCTACCTGTTTCTTGTGAAAAATATCTCTTTCTGAACTCTTCAGAACCTTTTATGAAAGTAATTACACTTGCATTATACTGATAGATGGTACTATAAGGTTAGTTTAAGTCTTATATGTTTATGTATTTATCCATGAAATATTGGGATTTTTATTTGATTATTCCAAAGCAACCGAAATAAACGGTACATTAAAAAGTGTCTCAAATTATGTCAATATCATCTTTCAAAGAACTTAAATTGAAAGAGTAAAATATTATCTCGTTCCATCCGAAATGATGCTATCAATGATAAAACTAATAATTAATTCTTGTTCATCATAGTGTAACATATTCGATCAAAATTGACTTAGATATCAAGCACTATCGAATTGTAATGAATTAAGTGAAACTTAACTTTTATTGAGGAACGTAACACGAATTTCAGATTGTTTCCAGATACTAACATTTCTCACTTCGGTTGGAATGGTTCCAAAGAGGAGATATGATGTCTTTAAACTGTGTAAGATGAAACTTTTTTCACGAACATTGCAGTATAACGTACATTACAATATTTCATCCACGTCTCTTATTTATTATATTAAAAAACGTTAATTAATACTCCACTTGTATCTTTGTTATGAAATCTTTCACGCGAGAGCCCAGTTAATATAGTATTATTTACTAACTAATATTTTAAAAGTATGTTAACTATTTCTCTAAACAAAACCCTGATACTCCAGAGGTTCAGATTCAATAAATGTAAGTATATACATATATATATATATATATATATATATATATATATATATATATATATGTGTGTGTGTGTGTGTATATGTATGTATATAAATGTGTTTGTATATATATATATATATATATATATATATATATATATTATATATATATATATATATATATATATATATATATATGTACAGTATATATATATATATGTATGTATATATATATATATATATATATATATATATATTTATATATATATATATATATGTACATATATATATATGTATATATATATATATATATATATATATATATATATATCAAACAGGTATTTTTTAAAAAAACGTACCTCACGATTACCATAAAGAATATTGAACATCATCATAAACAAGTTAGTGTAGAGAAATACTGAAATTTATTATCAGTTATAATCCTGCATTGGCAAATTTCCTAACCTTGAAGTAATCAGGGGAATTTCAGAAGTTGAAATTTGCTGCAAAATTCTTAGGCCTGATTTTATAGTTTATGTATAGTGATTTATTTCAACGTTGTTACTGATGTAAATGTGTTTTATTATTATTATTTTTTCTATAGCTTATCATATATAGTTTTTCCATTATTTCTCTATTTCCCTCCGCACGAGCCAGTTTACCTAGTGGAACTTTTTAGGTTTGTAGTATCCTTCTTTTCATATTTGGGTTTCTGCTTGGCTATTAATTATGATAATAAAGATAATATTGTTATATCTATGACTACTACCAATACTGTTGATAATAATAATAATAATAATAATAATAATAATAATAATAATAATAATAATAATAATAATAATAATAATTGTTATCGATAGCATTAAGAAAAAAGTTCATTGTAATTCCACATGTAGCTACCAGAGGCACAATTTTTATTTCATATCCGGGATTTTTCATTTTTTTTGGTTAATTATAACAGCAATATTAATTTATCTCTTCCAATATTTTTTTGTATCCTATCGTCCTCACGCAAACGACACAAAGGAATAAAGACGTCTCATATGCATTCCTAATGGGGTTTATCTTTGTCAAATCAAGGGGTTTTTAAAAATATGTAAGGGTGAATGAAATGTGTTTTTGTGTATTTAAAAATTATTTAAGTGAGCTGTAGATGGGATGAAGATAAAATATGTACTAGATCAGGTGACTGCATACATGACAGAATATTGACACCGTTTGGGTATGATGTAACAAAGTGAAAAATTATCTACATCCGAGTCCAAAGCAAACACACGTTACAGGCATTTTGTATGTTTGAACGAAATGTTAGTAGAATTCTCCTTCTGAGCGTAAAATAAAAGTGTTTAAATGATGGAAAGTTGGGATTTTCATCCTCCTTTCACAAACCACTATTACGGGAAAAAAAGAAAAACACGAAATACTGGGGTGCAATTTTGGAAACGTGAGAACGTGCTATGAAATAGAATACATGTACGCAATATCAATTTATCAATACCCGTACGGATAAGGCCATATAACTGGGTCATTTTAATACCCTTGTTCCATTTTCCATCATGTGATGTAAATGACTCCAAATATGTTTCAATTCCCTTGCTCTATTTTCCATCATGTGATGTAAATGACGCCAAATGTTAGTTAGATAACCCTGAAAATTCTTTCGATTAGATAAAATATTGTAAAAAATGCCATATGTTGATTTGAAAATATCTTGGTTCTTGATTGATATGGCAGAATGTGGCCCCATTCTTATCTTTTCCATACGCTAAAACAAACATTCGTTACTCATTTACAGGTTTGGCTCAGAGGCAAATAGTGCAAGATGGGTTCTTTTTCTGATATCCTAAGTGATTCAGTTGGAAAGACTCCAAGAACTGAAGTGGACCATTTTTCGCAGTATAATATTTCTTGCAAGTAAGCCAGTTATTTATCTATACTCTTATCCTGCTGCAAAGTATGATATTAAAAACGTTGCCTCTTTAGTGTCAGAGAATATTCATAAATCTCCTCGTCGTGAATCTTAGAGAATATTAAATCATCCACTATACTAAAGTTAGACTAATATTCTTCATTCCTGTTATAGCAATATTTATATATAGTATATGCATTTCAATATGAAGATTTTAATTGCCGAGAGCATTCCTCAACGTTTAATAAGAAAAAAAAAATACTACTTAATCCAGTATTGATGAAATAAAATTACTCCTTTAAGGAATCAGTACTCTGAGGTAAGGTGATGATATCATCTGTGCGAGCTTTAAAGTGCCATATTGCTTCTAGATTTCTCTCAGTAAATAGCGGATTACTTTTGTTGAAGATTTTTTAGAAAAAAAATGCTAAATTCTTTTACCGTGAGCAATTTTTTTGTTTTATATATTATTTACTATGTAAGTAGAATCAAGAAACAAATTATAGTCATTAGGTATTGGATATGTACTCAAAATATAACGAAAGTTTAAATGGAACTATGTCTACTTTACATAATCTCCACTTCCCCAGATACCAAATTCCACCCGATAAACATGAAAAGGAACAGGAGACTTGATGACGTCTGAGATAAATTTTGAAACGAAGCGAGGAAAAAGACTTGCCGGCTTCTTCCTTTTCCATTCATCTTCCTCAGACACGTTGTCTCCGGAGGAGACACCCTTGAATTTTATAATCCCTCATTATACATGAAATCTCTTCCCCTATAATCCCCTCTCTACCGCCCTAAGCTCGTTTATCAAGTTAAGAGTCTAGTCTACTAGGGCTAAATTTCCGTTGATTACTAGGGAAAGGAAGGATTGTCTTATCAGACTACTATCTATAGAATATAAGAAAATTTTATTGAACTTTAAAAAGATAAGAATTTAGACCCTCTTTTGTGAAAAAAAAATGCTGAAAAATATTTTACATGTATATTTCACACATGTCATCCAAAAGTATTATCACATCATTTCTTATAATTTTTATTCTGGATATAAATCCCTATTTTCTATTTCTCAGTTTGACCTGTATAAAAAACAAATATATGCGTATGTCACAATACTGGACTTGTCATTTAAATGAAAACTAATAGTTTCAGCCGGCGGTTGTTTTGAACTCGCATCAAGGTCCTTTAGAGTTAAAAATACATATCACCTTGGGTACAGGTTCATGCAGATTGAGAAGTGAAATGCATGTAGCCATTTTACACTCTTTACTATAGCATTTACTTACACCACGAAGAAAAATAAGCATTTGTTATATAACGCAAAATCGTGCACTCTCACGTGCGCACATGCAAACAAGTTCAAACTTGAAGCAAACGTTTTTATGTTGAACAAGTTGACATATGTCCTTCTTCATAGTTTATATTGAACTGATCCATATTAACATTGTTACTGATTTTAAAGTACTTTTTTTCATTACTTGGCGTATTTTATTTATTTATTTCGTAATTCCTTTTCCTCGCTGGGTTACTTTTCTTGTTTTAGCACAGGGCTTTTCAAACTAGGATGTAGCTTACCTTGCAATAATAATAATATTATTATTATCGATGATACTACTACTACTACTACTACTACTACTACTACTACTACTACTAATAATAATAATAATAATAATAATATTTAAAGTATGTGTATGATACTCTATATGCATATATATAATGTATGTTTTGTGTGGTGTGTGTGTGTGTGTGTGTGTGTGTGTGTGTGTAACCATCCATGATCTAGTCAGGGGCTTGCCTTTCAAGTCAATAACCGCTATAAAACTTTTGAGCCACAAATGCAATGGTATAGATAGCTTCTCTTGGGAAATCTATCTACTGTATATGTCATACTGGCCTTTTATTACCCGTGTCTACCAATGTTGGAAACTCTTTAATGGCTTTAGTATTCATTACAAGCGATGATGATATCCAATTGGGGTTGTTGAATGACTTAATAGGTGAATATGGGTCTAATATGTAAATGGCTTTTGCAATTGTTTTTGTGTTTGATTTTTATTCGCATATGCGACAAAATATCGCTAATTTAGCTCTGAATTGCTATTTAAAGAACACCATTTGGATATTCAGTGAACTCAAACGCATTATTTAAATATTTTGGAAGGCGTTGTAATCTACTGCTGAAAATATGTTTTTCCTGTTAGCTTCACAGACAATATTTTACTGAGCAATCTTAATACAGGAATATCTTTTATCACTTTAGGTGTCCCTTGTGACATGAATACGATTGAAATTTTCTCAATAACCTTATGGAAGCATTCTACATATGAGTTGATAAATGTATATTAATTCCTCTGATAAATCCTCTAGATTTGCCCATTTTCTCTGCACATGAAAACGTGCGAGGAATAAGAGCGAATTTAAAAAAAAAAAAAAACTCTCGGAAAGATAAGTGGAGCAAGCACATAAGCTGCCAGACGTCTGGCGTATTATGTGAAGGGGAAAACTCGGAAGAGATGAAAACAAGTGATCAAACTCTGCAGGAAGTTGAAAAGGGAAAATCTCTTTTCAAATCATATCGAGTCCTAACTTTGAAAATCTCCGTAATACTCGGGGCTCGGAGAATGGATTCAGGAGGCGGATGAAAAGTCGGCGAATAAACTTAAGACGACCTTCATGGAGATAGAAGCATTAAATTTCTTCGCCAGAATAGAGGAATCGCCCCTTCTTTTCGCACAGTATTCTACAGGAATATCTTCTTGGAATTTACCTACTAAGCAAAAATTAACCATAGATATATTTTACAGTTCCCACAACGAGAAAATTTTTATCAGGATTTTAAAAATGCAATCCTCAATTTCCCTTGCAAAGGGTTTTTTTTTCTTTCTCTTATCCAAGAGATTCATTTCCATCTGAGAAATTATGTGGTTGATTTTATTTCAGAAAATTTGATATACACATTCGAATGAATTAGAATTCCTACATGGAAAAATAGAGAGCAATAGAATAGTAACACAGATATTGTTGTGGGTGATAATCGGAGTTAAATACCTAAGCCTTGCGTCATAATTTACTAAATCTGTCACTTGGTTTGCGTGTCTACTAGTCTTCCACGAAATATTCGTATAAACGCCTACATCATGCAAATTCTAACATTTCATATCAAAAACATAGATTATTGTTACAATTCAGCATGAACTTCGTCTATCTCCAGATTTTTATTTATGAAACGATTTCACAATGAAAAAATAAAATAATATAGCCTGTATTTGTTCCAGGTGACACAAAGTATCATAGGTATTTTTTTTTTCAGTGAATCTTTTACCCATTTCCCCTCTTATTCATGTTTCCAGTACTGTTTCCTCAAAAAAAAAAAAAAAAAAAAAAAAAAAAAAAAAAAAAAAAAAAAAAAAAAAAAAAAAAAGAACGCTTCGTGAAATTATGACAAAAATGGCCTTATCTAAAATCGATAGCTGAAAATGGAAAGTCCATTTTGAATGAGCATGATTCGGTAACAACAATGGTTAAGTTTCTCAATATAACATTATAGAGTCATTTCAGTTTCATGCTTTCAGACTGTTATATAGTATTACAAAATAACCATGCATGTATGAAAGAAAGAGATTGCATTTTGGAAATTACAAGCATAAAAGAGTTTTTGCTCATGCATTAATTGACTCTAACACAAACTGACATACTGTATATTTAATACATGATTGCCCATATACGTACTATGGGCTGTATTATGAGACAATACTTAGCCTACATACTAATCAAAGTTTTGTATTAGAACCCCTAGCAGTATTTATTGATTTTTTTCAATTTAGACAGAAAAGTAGAATTATAAACGGTCTGTGACGACATTACGAGTAACCAATGATACAGCTAATGTTAATAAAGAGAGACGATCTTTGATATATATATATATATATATATATATATATATATATATATATATATCTATATCTATATTTATATATATAAAGTATACTGTATATATATATATATATATATATATATTTATATATATATATATATATATATATAGATTAATAGGTAAATACTTTTATATTTTTAGAAAATTATTGTTTATATATATATATATATATATATATATAATATATATATATATATATATATATATATATATATATATACACACACACATATATATATATATTATATATATATATATATATATATATATTATATATCCAGACACTTACTTTTAACTATATTGGGGAGATGGTTAAATTATGATGAAAAAAAAAACATAATATATTTCATTTACGCACATGGCTGGCTAGAATATGGCAAAAAGAGAAAACTCCAATCTATATGAAAATAAGAAAACTCATTATGTAAGGTTATAAAGCTTCAGGTTTAATCAGCTGTGTTCTTTCTTTTACATTGAGTTGATGAAGGGGAACGATTATATTTTCGGAGATGTAGTTTTATTCTTTGGGACAACAATAATACTGAACTAAGCACCAGTGTTATCCCTCTCCTCACTGCATAAAAGTGACCTGTTAATCAAGTCAACAATGTAATTAGAAAGAGAATTGTTGAAAGGGTAAATAATAATTACCCGTCGTGTAACCTCCATCCTAACAAGATTGGGGTCTTTTGGGAAAATTCATGCTCAATAACTAGTATGAAGGTAATAAGCACTCATTAATAATCGTATGAGCATGCAGATGATGCTAAAGATATGTAATTGATTTTCTAGAGCTACGGGGATTGTGAAGTGTTTCGTATTCTGTAGAATGTAAAATGTGTCTCTGTAAGCTCATTTACTTGGCTAATTTACTAACTGAGTAGAGTCGAACCATCAAATGAGAGAGGAACGTAATTTCATTTGCAAATCATTTTGCCCTTTTCTTGTGTTCGTATTCTCGTTTTTTACAACATAGAATGAGAAAATTAATTATTGAAATAATGTATAAATGAGAAGAAAATAGTTACTCAAATCTCTGTGGCACAAGAGTTTTCCATTAGCACTTGTATAATAAACACGCACAACTCCATATCAGTGTTTCAGACCCAAAATAAAAATTTCAACTCTTTGAAGTGAATGTCACATGTATTCATGAACATTTTAATGAAAATGCACATTTATTCAAACAACCCTCCGATATTTCATGGTCACCTGAAATTAATATAAAAAAAGAAAAAAAAAAAAAAAATATTCGCAATATGTAAATATGCGATCGATGGGATAAAATGGCTCTGACACTATGGTAGCGCATGGGATGTTGCATTGGAAGTCCGTTTTGATGATATACTGTAGCATTCAGTAGAACAATGCATAACATCTTGTTTTTCCTTGGAAAAGGAGGATGAAAACCATGCTGGGTCGGCACGGTGACACACAATACAGATTGTGAAAATGAGGTGGCCGATATGGTAACGTCTCTGACTGGCGATCGCCAGACTGGGGTTCTAGCCCCGCTCAATCTCATTAGTTATTTTGGTCGCTGCAATCTCACCATCCTTGTGAGCTAAGGATGGGGCGTTTGGGGAAGCCTATATGTCTATCTGCCTGGCCCTTCCTGGTCTTAGCTTGGGTGCTGATTATATGTATATATGGTCAGTCTTTAGGGCATTGTCCTGCTTGCTAGGGAAACGTCACTGTCTCTTGCCTCTACCATTTATGAGTGGCCTTTGAATCTTTAAAACCACTCGGAGAGTCCTGAGTAGAAGTCCAGGGGGTGCCACCAACCATTTTTCAGTATCTTCTGAACCCGGTCCTGGAGAAATTTTACTTGAAAGGTCCGCACTAGAAATCCTGACAGGGAATATGTGAACATAAAATATGTGTTGTCAATTTTGATATTACTAAGAGCGAAAAGAATTGCGTAAATCTTTCACCAGTCAAATTGTGCTTCTCGGTACTCTTGTGCATCGGCATATACATAATTAATTGCATTATATGCTGGGATTTTGCTTTGTGTTTCCTTATTGATAACAGGTAATTTTTTTTATTACAGATTTCAAATTTGTTGCATGTTGAATGTGTTAGTTTTCTTTAGAAAATAAATAAAATTATCTTATCTAGAATACTTAGGGATGGAAATAGTCACGTTAATATCTGTTATGGAACACTAAAAGAAGTATAACAATATATTCATTTATGGATACATACAGCAAATAAAAACGTAAATACAATCACATGGACACACATAGCACTTCTCTAGAGTAGTGATAAAAGTATGACAGTAATGTAAGGAGACAAAATAATTTGGAGAAATGTATAATACGAGAATGGGCTCTTACGTAAAATATATCAATACTCTTCTTGAATTTTTGTTGATGTTTTGTGAAAATTGTTTAATGAAAAGGGAATAGTTTAATAGGTTATTTAGTTTAAATTCTTTGTATGATTGTGGAGAAGTATGCGACATAACTTTTAAGTCACCCTGAAAATGATGACCGAATTCCTGAAACGTTTGTGAGATAATAAACTGCAATTATAATTCATGGTAGTTACTCGCATCATATATATGTATATATATATATATATATATATATATATATATATATATAAATATATATATATATAAATATATATATATATATATATATATATATATATATATATATATATATATATATATATATATATATATATATATATATATCATCATCATCTACTTCTCCTACACCTATTGACGAAAGGGCCTCTTAAATTTCGTCAGTCGTCTCTATTTTGTGTTTTTAATTCGATACTTCTCCATTCATCATCTCATGGTTCACGCTTCTTAGTCCTCAGCCATGTGGATATATATATATATATATATATATATATATATATATATATATATATATATATATATATATATGCACTTTAATTGAATGATTTAAAAACCTTTTATGGTAAAACAAGCTTTAAAAGGGATTTCTCTCGTTCCCTTTAAAAGCCGAAAATGTTTTTGTAGTCGGTCGGTGTACTTCCAGTGTTCTATGAACATTCTTCTTTTTTATAAATCGTTAGAAAAACCTAATGCCTCCCTTCAAAACCCGTCAACCCCACCCCCACCACCACCCCATTAATAAAAAAGTAAAAACACGTAAATGGACTTGAAAGTCTGAAAAAGCGTTCTTCCTAAAGCGATAAAGAGGGCGTGGTGTAAAGAATACGAATGAGCATAGAAGTGCAGAAAAAAGGAAAATAAATTTAGGTTGTCGTTAAAAATGAACATAGGCTTTAGGGGGAGGGTAGGGGAGCCGAATTCTCACAGTATCGGAATGACATCCATTCGCTGATTCAAATTTTCAGACAACCATTTTTACATATCAGTTCCAGGCAATATAGAATAACCTATGAAAGTGATATTGACTTTCTGCGACGTAAAGGGAATTTTATATGCCGGTACCTTATATAGGAAAAGCTATAAGATAAAACTTGAAAAAAAGTCGATCTTTTTATTCGGATGTTCTAAAGATATGTTTACATGCAGGAAACATTTAAGTAACATATATTATCATTATATAAAAAAATTATAAATTTAATGTATCAAAACAGTTTATATTGCTGCTACAAACTGTTTAGATGCCTATACAGCATACTGAAAAAAAAAAAAAAATTGAGATCTAGATACAGAACTAATAAATGCAACTCTCCTATCCCACAATCAATCGAGTAACCATATACGTAAAAATGTGGCATGCTTTACATAAACATAAGTAATACTGCACTGTTATTGTCCAGTGGCTACTTTCCTTTTGGTAAGGGTAGGAGAGATTCCTTAGCTATGGTAAGTAGGTTTTCTAGAAGAAAAATACTACATAATCAAACCATTGTTGTCTAGTATTGGGTATTGCCATAGCCTCTGTATCATGGCCTTCCACAGTCTTAAATTAAAATTCTGTTACTTGAGGTTACACTCAGGCACACTATATCTTATTTCTCTTCCTCTTCTTTATTGAAGTTTATAGTTTATATATAAATGGTATGATTTAATATTGTTAGTGTTCTTAAAATATTTTATTTTGATTATTATTTCAATTGTTGTTTATTTATTTCCTTATTTCCTTTCCTCAATGGGCTATTTTTCCCTATTTGAGCCCTCTGCAACTAGGGTTATAGCTTAGCTTGTAATAATAATAATAATAATAATAATAATAATAATAATAATAATTATTATATTGTTATTATTATTATTATTATTATTATTATTATTATTATTATTATTATTATTGACTAGAGTAATTTAATCGAGTAACCATTTATGTAAAAATTTAGTATGTTTCATATAACAATAAGTTATACTCATGTGTTTTGACTCTAGAATATTTAATGAAGTAGCCATATATGTGAAAATGCGGCCTGCTATACATCGGAAACCCGTTATTCCTATGTCTTTTGCAGTGAAATGTTGATGTGATCCAAAACGTACAAATAACAACTCAGAACCATACAACAAACTTTATGTAGTAAAAAAGAAATTATTAGATAACATCAACTGATAGATGGTATATATTAGCAATCCGTGTTTGCCAACGGTTATATAAGCAGATGAACAACTTGGTGGAGGAACGAGAACTTTTGGTGTGGAGGAAATGCGCCCCCCCCCCTAATCTCGATGAAGGCACTGGCGTGGTAACAGAGTGACGGATTGGGTTTAAGGCGAGAGACGAGTTGTCTTTTCGGCTTCTACTCCTAATGCCAAACAGATGATCTTACTGCAATTAGTATGGTCCAGCAGGGGCCACTCGCCTTAGTTACATAGGCACTGTGCATCACAAGGAACTGGCTATCCTTCGATGAATGTTGCTAATGAATCCTCTATGGGTTTGGCCAGTCTATGGAAAGGGAAAATGAAAGAATGCCTCAGTCCGGGACGTAGCGGGGTGCTAAGAATCTGTTTATAAATACTAAAAAAAAATTCGAAATCGATAATTGGAATGTTAGAGCCATGAATCAGATTGTGAAGCTACAGCAAGTGGATAATGAATTTGAGAAATATAGGTTGGATATCTTCTCCCTAAGTGAAACACGTTGCATGGTGATTGGAAAGGAAATCTTAGACCAAGGCAATTTGTATATCTAGTCAGGAAGAACAGATGGAGTTGGAAGAGAAGGGCTAGGAAGACCAAGAGCAGAAAAGGCATTAATTGAGTGGAGAGCTGTAAACAGTAGATTGTTACTTGGTAAGTCTAAATCAAAGTAGTGCAATATGAGTTGTAGTTTGATATGCCGCAACAATTGTTTCCCCTGAAGAAAGAAAAGATGATTACTATGAAGAAACTGCAGAGTGTAATCAAGTTGATCCTTGAGAGAGATATGTAAATTATGATAGGTGACCTCAATACTGAACCTGGAAGGAATAATCAAGGTATAGAGAATGTAATGGGTGCTGAGGGCTGGTGAAGTTGCGAAAGAAAATGGAGCCCATTCTCTTAAGTTTTTGTTCAGCAAACAATCGAGTCATTGAAGGTACTCTTTTCCAGCCTAAGGACATCCACAAATATACATGGGCTTCCCTATGTGGCAATTTCAACAATCAAATAGATCACATAGCAATTAATAAAGAGTGAAGAAGTACTCGAGAAATGTAAGAAGCTATAAAGTTGCAGGTAATGGTAGTGATGAACAGCTCCTCATTGCAACACTGAAATTAAAACTAAAAGCACCCAATAGAAAAGTAGGTAGACCACCTAGGTTTGATACAACTAAGCTTCTAAAAGATGAGCACAGAGAAACATTTGCAATTGAATGTAGAAATAGATTTGTAGCGTTAGAGACTTTAAGAGGAGAAGAGCAGACAATTAACGTAGAATGGTGTGATATTAGGAACATGCATCAGTCAGTTGGTAGTGAAGTTTTTGGATATGCAGCTACAAGGAGAAAGCCATGGATATCAAATGATGCTTGGGATACTATAAAAAAAAGTCAAAGACATAAATTGATTGTTGAACGTTTTCGAGGACATGATAAAAATTACAAGTAGAGCAATCTAAGTATTCCAGTATTTATAGTGAGGTCAATGAAAAAGCCACGGATGACTGGAGAGAATATTTAGAGAGAAAAGCAGATGGGGTTGACAATACTATGAATTTAGGGAGTGGCTATGGTGTAAGAATGGGCTCATAGAATTATTAATGAAATATCTACTGAGGTAAAGAACCATTTCCCCATTAAAAAGAGAGATGGATATTTTATAATAACAGAAAATGAAGAGAGGTTAGATGGAACACTTTAGTCAGCTCATGAATAGATAATATGAAGTGAATAATTTGATTGATATACCTGAAGCTGAGGAAGACCTTGATGTGCCCATGAATGAATTCAGTGTGTTTGAAGTCGAAGCTATCATTAAAAAACCCAAGGGATGGAAAGCCCCTGGATACGATGGAATAACAGCTGAGATGATTCTGGCCGAAAATGGCTGAGGACTATGAAACGTGACGTGGGAGATGATGAATGGAGAGGTATTGAATTAAAAGCTCAAGATATAGACGTCTGGCAAAATCTAACTGGGGATCTTTACGTCAATTGGCGTCGGAGGTTATGATGATGATGATATATATATATATATATATATATATATATATATATATATATATATATATATATATATTATATATTATATATATATATATATATATTATATTATATATATATATACACATATTTATAATATATATATATATATATATATATATATGTGTGTGTGTGTGTGTGTATATACACACATGTACAGTATATGTGTATACTGTACACACATCCAGAGGAAAGGCTAAGAAGCCTTAGAAACTTTGTTTCATATCTGCTTGCATAGATTTGCAATTGAAGGATTGATCTCCATCGTATCGATGTGTATGTGCACGAGAAGACCGGTGCCTTCAACTTTATTTGAAGGATGGTGATAATGATCTCTAACGATTCCAGGTACCGGTTGAAGCTAGCAATGAAATATCAGTATCACCCGTAATTAGATATTGCTGCTGAATCTGTAATTTAGAATTTCATTTCATGACACTGAAATTGGAACAGCTAATGATTAATAATCTCTACTTCATGCATTGCGTATAAAATTTTTTAAAAAGTACACAAAATACATGTATATATATATATATATATATATATATATATATATATATATATATATATATTATATATATATTGTTTTTTCGTATTATAAATATGCGTATATTTGAGGTATTGATTCTCTCTCTCTCTCTCTCTCTCTCTCTCTCTCTCTCTCTCTCTCTCTGTATATATATATATATATATATATATATATATATATATATATATATATATATATATACACACACCTATGTTTATATAGACAACATATTTCGTATATACATCAAGAGAAATTTTACGATGAACACACACACACACACACACATATATATATATATATATATATATATATATATATATATATATATATGTATATATATATACGTATATATATATATATATATATATATATATATATATATATATACACACCTATACACTCATTTGTCACAAAATTTCTCGTGCGCAGTTTCCATTTAATGCTAAAGCAATTCCGAGAGAATTTTGAAGGAAAACATAAAACTTGTTATTGTGTTGTTTTTTCATTTAACTCTACCAGACACCTGTTACGGTTAATAACGAATGCATCTCGTCATGGTAATTTTACAAAGGAGTCAGTATCCTTATATAAATAGTTCAGTGCATTCATACAAAAAATATTGTAAAAAAAATATAAAAACGTTGAAATACTTGAACACAATATATATGAAAATTTGAACATATGTTTCACAAAACACAACACACACACACACACACACACACACATATATATATATATATATATATATATATATATATATATATATATATATATATATATATATATATATAATCATCATCATCATCATCATCATTCGTTACTAGTCCACTGCAGAACAAAGACTTCAGACATGTCCTTCCATTTACATCTGTTTATGGTCTTTCTGTGCCAGTCCACACTCGGAATCTTACTTTGTTTGTCAATCCATCGCCTGCTTTTCCCTCCGCTGCTTCGTTTACAATCTCCATGGACTCATTCTGTTATTTTCAATATCCTTCCATTGTCAGTCATTCTCATTTTATTTTAAATGTTGTTACAATATCCTGTTCTTTATATATATATATATATATATATATATATATATATATGTATATATATATATATATATATATGTTTTTGTGTGTACTTTAATGTAAACGGTGCGTAAGGAGATCATCTCGATTTTCCATTGTAAATAATTCGATAGGGAGCTGGTGTCTGTATTAGATCTAAATTGTTTCAATCACTTCGTAGATGGGACTAACATATTTCTTCCATAATGACGAGAAAAAATCTTTGTATTAATCATTTCCTGCGCTCATTGAGGTTAACGATTTTATTCTTGTAACTGTGATAATTGAGTGTTGTCTCCTGGGTATTTTTTGTTTAAACTTTAAAAAAAAACAAGTTTTTCCTTGGCTTCTGTTATCCTTTGCAAGGGCGTATAGTTCAATTTTGTTTCCATATGCAAATTAGAGGGGAGCATATCTTTGCTCTAAAAAATAAGTTTTATTTATATGCATAAATGAATAGTTGTCTATTTTCTGATTATATACTTTAGTCTAGCAAATAAGTTTACATTTTGTCATGGTGTATTTACTTCTGATGACTTGATTTTTGTTTGTAGTTCAAACTACTTCTAAATACAATAGACTTTTGCTTCTTTAGACAACATCAATTATAAGGAATTTGTGTACTGGCCCCTTCACGGCTCATTTAGCTGTTACTGGCCACGTTGTGGTGAAAACAGACCAAATCCCAAACATGACTAAGAACATGTCTGAGACCTTTATCCTGCAATGGTCTAGAAACTGCTGCGATTGTTGTTGCTGTTGTTGATAAGGTGATTGTTGATATTTTGATGGTAATTTAATAATATCTTGTAATCATGACCCTAGAAACCTGTCTAGTCAAGATTCAGCTTATTCATTTTAAATTTTTTCTAAATATAACTGTTTACTTATGATTCATAAAATGACAGGCATACAAAAGCACATTTATACCCCCAAACACACATACATACATTATAAATATATATGTATATATATATGAGTATATATATATATATGTGTGTGTATATATATGTAATATATATATATATATATATATATATATATATATATATATATATATATATATGTAATATATATATATATATATATATATATATATATATATATATATGTGTGTGTGTGTGTGTGTGTGTGTGTGTTTGTGTGTGTGTTTGTGAGAGAGTATGTGTATGTGTATGTGTGTGTGCTTACGATATGGTCTACAAGTTTTGAAGGAAAAAGCATCTCTAGAACCACACAAAGGAAGCCAAATACAAATGGCGCCGTGTAACAAATCATATTTATAAATTCAGTTTATATAGGTGTTCTCTTGCTCTCTATTTATATCTTTCTTTCACTATCTCTATATGTATCTTTCTCTCTCTTCATTTATACTCCCACGTATGTACTTACTCGAATATCATGCAGACTTGCAAAATCAAAAAGTTTGTTTTTCAATTATATTAGAGAAAGAACCCGGCAAACCGAGACATTCATTATTCGTAGTTTAATCCTAACTCCGTCCTCTTCATTTAATTACTCACCGACCCGATGAAGTCACTTGACATATTACATCTAATGAGGTCAATGTGGATGAAATGACCTTAGCCAGTTGCTAAATGTATTTCATACAGGATGAAAGCGACGACTAATTACTGAATAATTGCCCTGTATATATGAGAAGAGCCGAACAATAAATGCTACTTTTAGGCAATTCCAATTTTGGTAAATGGATTTTCCTTTCCCCTCCTTACCACAATGCTATAAATTGGTTGTGTTATATTTATGGAACGTGAGGTAATTATTTGTATTGGCCTCTTTCCCCCTTTATTTAATTCAGTAATCATGAATGCAAGATTAAAATCTCACCAAATTTATATTTGGCCAATTTATTTTCTCTACATTACAGTATTCAAAGAAGGAGAACTACCTCGTTGTATTAGGAATTTCTGAGAACTTATTTCTGATTTTTCAAAAGTTACTTTACAAGATGAGTTATTTCTTTTAATTAAAAAATCTTAAAATCTATTACCTCTAAGTCAATATTTTAGGTATTAATGTTAAACTAGTTGTATAAAACATTAAACGAATTGTTGAATAAATAAATAGTTTTACATATTTGTTATCAGTATATTTGCTTATTTCACAGATATTTTGACTGAAATAGATTGAAACTAGAATACGAACTATTATAGGAGAGGTGAATAATGGAGAACCTTTACTCAAACAATAAGTTTGAAAGTGTCATTAGATTATCAAAACGGTTCAGAAACTTTCCTGACTTATTAGGTTTTTTTTTTTTTTTAAATGAAGATTAAGTAAAAACTTAATCCTTAACATCTCGGGTCACACTTTTCTTCGATATGGAAGATATTGGTCCATAAAGAATCTTTTTTTTTTTTCCTTGGCTCCAGCCGTAAATTAAAACAAGACGTTTCCATACATGTTCCCAGACGTAAATGCATGGGTATATTCATAGGCGAACACATAACCGCGTGCCATACACACACACACATATATATATATATATATATATATATATATATATATATATATATATATATATATATATATATATATATATATATATATATATATATATATATATATATATATATATATATATATACTAAAACTGATATATATCCGGACCTATTTATGTAATTTCAGGCGTTTTGCTTTTTTTTTCTAAATCTTTCATTGAACTCCAATTCTAAAGACCCTGTATTAGATATTATAGTTCCTAAATACCTTAATGATTCTACCTCATTAATCATTTTTCCTCCCAATCAAGTCGCTTGCAGCGGGGTGGCATATGCTGCATATATATATATATATATATATATATATATATATATATATATATATATATATATATATATATGTATATATATATATAATATATATATATATATATATCACATATCTGAGGAACGTACATGGAGACGTCTTGTGGACTTAATTTACAGCTGGAGATAAAAACATCTTACATTAAAGGTAAGACAAGTGTGACCCAAAACGCCAGGATTTCAGATTTTACCTAAATTTCCTACCTCATTAATCATTTTTCCTCCCAATCAAGTCGCTTGCAGCAGGGTGGCATATGCTGCATATATATATATCACATATCTGAGGAACGTACATGGAGACGTCTTGTGGACTTAATTTACAGCTGGAGATAAAAACATCTTACATTAAAGGTAAGACAAGTATGACCCAAAACGCCAGGATTTCAGATTTTACCTAAATTTCCTAAAAAATATTTAGTATAGTCATCTTTAAACTTATTGTTTGATTCTCAATTCTACGTTTCTTTGTTTTTCTTAATAAACAAGGTCTAAACTAAGGTTGTGGATGATTTGTACATTCTCCGTTCCCAAAAGTTTCCTCCTCTGCTGCAATGATAGTTTTAAGTTCATTGTTTGATCCATTAACAATTATTTATATGGGTTATTCATTTAATTGTCCTTTCCATTGATACTAAGATGATGGTACCAGTAGGAAAGTAGGCTTTCCGTTTGCAGCTGAAACAGTGGAAAAAGTTAAATGGGTGCTAGATACTTTCTTTTCTAAAAAGAGATCATGTTATTAGAGGTGTAAAAACTTTGCTAATTGTGTTTGTTTCGTATCCTCTTTCTAGATCTCTTTGCTAAACGACCCATAGACGCTGAATGTTTCGACTAACCTCAGAGAGCCAGTCCATGCTGTCCTCCCCAATTTAACGTTGTTGTTGTTTTATTTTTTTTTTTATTTTTTTATTCTTTTTTTATTTATTTTTTTTTTGATAGGAAGATATTATCTTATCTTTTGTTTTCTTTCTCAGTCATGTCGCTTATTTTATATCAGTTCTTGGGTATATGCCTTCATCCTGCTGGAGTTTTCCCCTGCATACCGAAATTTCTTCTCTGGAGCTTTCCCTTCGCCTAGTTATCATCAAGAGTGTCATATATACATTTAAAAGACTGTATATAACCTTCAATAAGACCCAAATTTTCTGGGTCGCTTGTACCTGTAAGCTGTTTTATGTCTTGAATCTGACGAATCGAAGGAATACTATTCTGTACGAAGTATTTCATATGTTCGTATGATAACAACTGTAATCACGTTTTTACTCTGTGATGTCCGTCGTAATGATGGCATTATCTACGTATGGATTTTCGTATATATCATACCTTTATATCGTTTGATATAACAGTATATACAATAAACGAATGAAATATGATACATTTCTTTTCCTTTCCCTCTGTAGTTACGAAACAACAATGTATGAAGCCCCTTGTGATGATTACGAATACCTGGTAAAAATGATTTTGTTTTGATTGATGTTGCTTTTGTAATAGATATATTTTATGTACCTTGATAAAATACCATTCATTCCACTCTCGTTTCGTGGAAGAGAAAAAGAGGGCTTTTGAAGAATGGCTGCAGAGTAATAGTATAGAGAAGTATGAAAAATATAAAGAGAAAAATGTGGAAGTAAAGCGCAAGGTACGTGAGGCAAAGAGGGCAGCTGACCTGATGTGGGGTCAGGGATTGGGTCATTCATATGAAGAGAATAAGAAGTTTTGGAAAGAAGTGAAGAGAGTAAGGAAGGCTGCCTCAAGAATTGAAGAGACAGTGAAGGATGGAAATGGAAGGTTGTTAAAAGGAGAGGAGGCAAGGAAAAGATGGCCAGAATATTTTGAAAGTTTACTGAATGTTGAGGATAATAGGGAGGCAGATATAATTGCTGTTGCAGGTGTTGAGGTGCCAGTGATGGGAGATGAGAATGAGAGAGAGATTACAATAGATGAAGTGAGGAGAGCACTAGATGAAACGAGAGTAGGAAAAGCGTCTGGTATGGATGGTGTGAGAGCTGAGATGTTGAAGGAAGGGGGTGTGACTGTACTTGAATGGTTGGTGAGATTGTTTAATATGTCTTTTGTGTTGTCAATGGTACCAGTAGATTGGGTTTGTGCATGTATTGTACCACTATATAAGGGTAAGGGAGATGTGCATGAGTGTTGTAATTCAAGAGGTATTAGTTTGTTGAGTGTAGTTGGAAAAGTGTATGGTAGAGTAATGATTAATAGGATCAAGGATAAAACAGAGAATGCAATCTTAGAAGTACAGGGTGGTTTTAGAAGAGGTAGGGGTTGTATGAATCAGATTTTTACAGTAAGGCAGATATGCGAGAAATATTTAGCAAAAGGTAAGGAGGTGTATGTTGCGTTTATGGATCTGGAGAAAGCGTATGATAGAGTTGATAGGGAAGCAATGTGGAATGTGATGAGGTTATATGGAGTTGGTGGAAGGTTGTTGCAAGCAGTGAAAAGTTTCTACAAAGGTAGTAAAGCATGTGTTAGGATAGGAAATGAAGTGAGTGATTGGTTTCCGGTGAGAGTGGGGCTGAGACAGGGATGTGTGATGTCGCCGTGGTTGTTTAACTTGTATGTTGATGGAGTGGTGAGAGAGGTGAATGCTCGAGTGCTTGGACGAGGATTAAAACTGGTAGACGAGAATGACCATGAATGGGAGGTAAATCAGTTGTTGTTTGCGGATGATACTGTACTGGTTGCAGACACAGAAGAGAACCTTGGCCGATTAGTGACAGAATCTGGAAGAGTGTGTGAGAGAAGGAAGTAGAGAGTTAATTTGGGTAAGAGTAAGGTTATGAGATGTACGAGAAGGGAAGGTGGTGCAAGGTTGAATGTCATGTTGAATGGAGAGTTACTTGAGGAGGTGGGTCAGTTTAAGTACTTGGGGTCTGTTGTTGCAGCAAATGGTGGAGTGGAAGCAGATGTACGTCAGAGAGTGAATGAAGGTTGCAAAGTGTTGGTGGCAGTTAAAGGAGTAGTAAAAAATAGAGGGTTGGGCATGAATGTTAAGAGAGTTCTATATGAGAAAGTGATTGTACCAACTGTGATGTATGGATCGGAGTTGTGGGGAATGAAAGTGATGGAGAGACAGAAATTGAATGTGTTTGAGATGAAGTGTCTAAGGAGTATGGCTGGTGTATCTCGAGTAGATAGGGTTAGGAACGAAGTGGTGAGAGTGAGAACGGGTGTAAGAAATGAGTTAGCAGCTAGAGTGGATATGAAGGTGTTGAGGTAGTTTGGCCATGTTGAGAGAATGGAAAATGGCTGTCTGCTATAGAAGGCGATGAATGCAAGAGTTGATGGGAGAAGTACAAGAGGAAGGCCAAGGTTTGGGTGGATGGATGGAGTGAAGGAAGCTCTGGGTGATAGGAGGATAGATGTGAGAGAGGCAAGAGAGCGTGCTAGAAATAGGAATGAATGGTGAGCGATTGTGACGCAGTTCCGGTAGGCCCTGCTGCTTCCTCCGATGCCTTAGATGACCGCGGAGGTAGCAGCAGTAGGGGATTCAGCATTATGAAGCTTCATCTGTGGTGGATAACGGGGGAGGGTGGGCTGTGACACCCTAGCAGTACCAGCTGAACTCGGTTGAGTGCCTTGTTAGGCTGGGAGGAACGTAGAGAGTAGAGGTCCCCTTTTTTTGTTTTTGTTTCATTGTTGATGTCGGCTACCCCCCAAAATTGGGGGAAGTGCCTTGGTATATGTATGTATGTATGTACCTAGACGCAATTCTCTTCTGTCATTTATTCTTAACGCACACTATTTTATAATTTCTACTTGTTGCATGATTTTTTTCCTTCAAGGAAGAATACAAAATGATTAGGATTTCTAGTTTCTGGTGAAAATAAATTATAGACTAATAAAGAGACAACGTACTTATCTGTAAAGTTAGAATGGCAGAATTGAGGATGGTCGATCACTAGAAATTTATTTAATATACCGTGATTATAGAATCTATTTATACCTGTTAATACAGCAATTTCATCAGGAATATACAATGCGGATAATAATAATATTAATAGAAAGCCAAATATGACGTACTCAAACCAATAGAAGTGATGGTTCATAAAGTTGAGGGTTGCTTAGTAAGTTTCAGTAACTATAACATTACAATAGCTTTCTTTTACCCTCGGCATTTCTAGAGATTATAGGATTACCTCCATAATTCATGAATACCTTGTATTAACGAAAACTACCACTCCCAAC
>NC_090728.1:156306053-156308553 GCF_036898095.1 Palaemon carinicauda | reverse complement strand
ATAATAGAATTAACCTACTCAAAAAGCTATTTCTCTATTCATAAATTGGTGTCCTTATATCAAATAGCCAATTGTGATATTTATCAAATTCATAACCTAAACTCCAATATTTTATTATTATCCAAGTGTCTTTATCTCTCTCTCATATAAACTCCTAGAGGAAGAACGTAGAAGGAAAAAAGATATTTAACGAAAATACTCAAATTTACAATCATAAATATGTTAGTAGATGTATACATTGAATTTTGGAAACAAAATCTCTCTCTCTCTCTCTCTCTCTCTCTCTCTCTCTCTCTCTCTCTCTCTCTCTCTCTCTCATATTGAATGCTTACATTCGGCTTTAGTCATATAGGAAAATGTCATATTACACTGCAAGAAGTCATCAACAATATATTTAGGTTTTCTTTAAAATCATAATTTTCTAATGGTCATGACAATCACTAAGAGTTTCTTTCATATGTTTTGTTTGTTTCTCATGCATTTGTTTTTGAAGAAAACAATATAACATATGCATAATTTTACTCTCGCATTTACTGTAACACATTCGCTAAAAGTACTCTTATTGCATCTAATATTCTCTGAGAGACTGTCGTTCTTTTTTATGAATTTAAAAACAAACATAAACTATAGGAAAGTGAAGCACAATAAATCTTCACTGGGGGCCATTGAAAGTATTCACAGATCAAAGAACCTTATGATGTTTGATGTAGACCTGAGGCTTGTATTATCCCAGATATAGAGGTCTTTTGATATAGAGAAAGACTTCTGTCCTTGGAACTCATGTTCCGCTGATGTATACTCACATACATACTTGCACATTTTTGTATTTGTACATTATATATATATATATATATATATATATATATATATATGTATATATGTATATATATTATATGTATATAATACATATATATATATATATATATATATATATATATATATGTATATACACACATGTATATATATATATATGTATATATATATATATATATATGTGTGTGTGTGTGTGTGAGTGTGTGTGTATATTATTATTATTATTATTATTATTACTTGCTAAGCTACAAACCCTAGTTGGAAAAGCAGGATGCTATAAGTCCAGGGGCCCCAACTGGGAAAATTTGTATGTACTGAATACATAGTTTTGAGGAGGAAAGAGCTCCCCAAAATATCTAGAACAAAGATCACTGCTACATTTCTACTTGACCCATCGAATATCGGATTGGCCCAGTCTTCTGTTAAAGTCCACAATAATAGCCGTCTCATATACCAACATAAAAGGGTCATCAGTAACGCCATTCAGCTCTAAGCCTGAACGCGTTGCCCTGCTTCTTTGATGTTGAGGCCAATTTTTCCCAATAGTTCTTTCACACCATCTTATCATTGCTTTTTTATGTCTTCGTCGCTATCTGCCCCTCTATTCTTCCTTAGTGTCCACATTTTGATCAACGTATTGTCCTCCCTTCTTTACATATAGGATTTATAGATTGCTCCCAGAACTGATATCTGGGAGGAATATTATATATTTCATGTGTGCTTACTAAACTTTATATCACTCCTCCTCATGTACATATTTATCTTTTGGTTATTTCTAAATCACACACTTATTAAAAAAAAAAAAATCAGTTACATAGTATCTTTTTTTTTTCACTTGAAATTAAACTCCCCCATTTCATCTTATGAAAATTTTTTAATCAATAATTCGATCTTTTAGGCATCCTAACATAATTTTTTTTTTTTTTATGTTTGCCACTTCTTGGTACCTTCCTTGATTCCCATAATCTTTAATTATTTTTTTTCTCATCCTACCATCATGTCATATATTTTCCTGAAAGTACTGATATAGATCTAGCTGGTTTCTATTTATCCCCATATCCTTACCTTTGCTTGGAATTTGAAACCTTTTCCTTGACCATTGTAATTTCTTTCTACTGGCACCAATCAGAACTTTGTTATAAGTAAAGATTTACTCTTTAATGATCTAATTGCAACCAATTTTCTTATCCAATAATTTTGAAAATTTTGGCATTCATTCATTCAGGGAGATATCAAATTCTTACAGAATTATAGAAGCATAACACAACCCATCGTACTGCCTTTTTCACATTACAGTAATTTTCTTAATAGAAACTTCATATTACCCCCAAAACGTATCATCTGTAACTTACATCATCGAGATCATTGTACATGTATATAATTCCTTCATAGCTTTATCTTTTTTACGTTAATGTAGGTCACGTCGAGATGTTCCTTTTGCTTTCAAACTTCTCATATTGAAGTTGCAAAGCCAACGCCTTATTCTCAATTTGTCTTACTTATCTAAACCCATGCAGTTCTTGTCCTAAATTCTTCTGATATCTGTATTAGTTTCTTTATTAAAATAATAACACAAGGCATCTCTGCTATACTAAAACAATTTTTACCACGGTAATCGGTAAGGTTTCTTCTTTCCCCTTTATAATTACGTAAATGATGAATTATTTTAGTCACACATTCCCTAGAA
>NC_090728.1:156296053-156301053 GCF_036898095.1 Palaemon carinicauda | reverse complement strand
TATTTGGTGAATTCGTGTAATTTCTTCTCTCCTAATAATGTTCTCAGAAATTTCAGTGGTATTTATTAAAATATAGTTTTAATATAATATGCTCTTCACCATTTTCTGTATAAAAAATGATAGATATGGTTAAAGATGTTATGTTATATGCAGATGGAGATCTGATTTAGATTAAGATATTAGGTAGTTAATTGAAGCTTGTCCACTTCATCTAAATAATTGTTTGATACGTCCATAGATTAAAATAAAGGACAATTCCATATGTCCCAGTTTCAAACAACTAATGATACTCACTTCTGCTTATTTTATATCTTTCATTATCATTACTATGGTTATTATTATTATTATAATTATTATTATTATTATTAGTTAAGCTACATTCCTAATTGGAAAAGCAGGATGCTATAAGCCCAAGGAAATAAGGAAATGAATAAACTACAATAGAAATAATGAACAATTAGAACATATATAAGAACAGTAACAACATTGAGAAAGATCTTTCATAAATAAACTATAAAAGGAGACTTATGTTAACCTTTTCAACATAAAAAAATTCGCTGCATAGTTGAAAAAGCATGTTCCTATGTCTATATTCCCCTTAAAGAGAATGTTTCTTCGGATGTGACGTTTCATCGATGTCACATCCTGCGTAGAATTAAAGTGGTTTAACATATGAGACCTTTAAATAGATATTTTATTCTATGAATAATAGACATAACATGAGAAAATATCTCTTGTTTTTCAAACTTTTTAGTGATTATTTTTTCTTGTGTCTACAAACGTGTAAAAATTAGCTCTATTTTGTACCTAAATGTGGTATTCCCCCCATTCTTCAAAACATTGAAGGAACACTGTGCTGGCAAAAAATGTAAAATACCCTCATCCAACTTATTACCTTCTCGATACACTAACAGACCGGAAAGAGCTGAATAGAAGCCATTTCAACCTTTGCTGAATTCTTAATGATCAATTTGGGATAATAGCTGGTCAAAGTTAGATAAATAATTCAGGCTAATATATATATATATATATATATATATATATATATATATATATGTTACTCTCGTCTCTTTCCATCTACTGCTGATTTATGCAGTTTTAAATGTTTACGTGTACATACACAGACATTCATCACCCACACAACACACGCAATCGCTTTTAATCTTGAAGATTAAGGGTTATTTGGGATGTTAGAAGCCCTTCTCCATCCGTATGAAATGGCCAGTTTATAAATATATGTCGTTATTTTCATGAAAATATTAACCACACTTCATAACAGAATTTCAAAACTAAATTGAAGCTCATCTTGAAATTGAATCGCATGAATCATTTGCACCTTAAAGGCCTTAGGCAGAGTATAGTTTAACCCAAAGCTGACCTTTCATAAGTGGCAGGTAACAAAAAGAAATGATAAAAGTTAGTCGTGATCTAAGATTATCATTCTCTTATATTAGAATTTTGATTTCGGAATAGTTATTTATATATTCGTTTCAAAACATTTTACAAACGAAAGAGAAGAGAAACATTTTTGAGTTATTAATTTGCAGGAATAACGCAAAAGAAAAAAAAACATATACAAATACTCCAAAATTAATTATAAATTTTTAGAAAAGGAACAAATACCTGATTAATTTAAATAAACTTTTTTTTTTTTTTTTTTTTTTTTTTTTTTTTTTTTTTTTTTTTTTTTTTTTTTGCAAGTTCAACACAAGAAGGACTACGCTGATCAATTATGCTAACTAGATTTCTATTCTTTTAAGAGAACAGCAGTCCTCAATTCAAATGCAAAATATCATTGGAAACATCATACCAATCTTGAGATTATATGTAGATCTCGCAAGAGTATGACACATTAGGGACAAGATGCTCAATCTTAATTACTAATAAACCAAAGCATGATCAGACGTCCCAACTGGAGGACCAATCTAGCTTGTTATAGCACCAGGTGAACCAGTGTAGGCTTTACTAGGTGTAAACAAAAGACCAGACTTGTGAGTAGCTTCAGTTATGATTTATTCATAACCTGATTCATAAACAAAGTCAAAAGACTACCGATATAGGACATGGCAATCAATAGGAGAAACAGAATCTAACTACTGCCTATGGTGAGCATTGAAATTGTCAACAAGCACAAAGGAGCTGTTTCTGTAATCTTTTACTTGAGCCATAGTGTTAGATAGATCCCAATGGATTGAACACATGCAACTCACATTCATAGTTGGACTAATAAGAAGCAGGGTACTCAATTATAATAAGACACCACCATCCCCTCATTAGTGTCTTAAAACCTGGCCTGGCACTAGCCAACCGTTGAGATAGGCCTACTGCCGATAGGGAATTATTGTATTCTTTGACTGGCCAGACATTACTACTTTGGGTCCCTCTCTGTGGTTACAGCTCACTATGACTTTGCTTTCACATACATCTGTCTATTATTTACATATTCTCTTCTGTCCTCATACACCTGACAATACTGAAATTAATAAACAATTCTTCACTTAAGATGTTAACTACTGCGCTGTAATTGTTAAGTGGATACTTCCCTCTTGTTAATGTAGAAGAGACTCTTTAGTTATGGTAAGCAACTCTTATAGGAAGACACTCCAATATAAAATTATTGTGCTCTGGTCTTGGGTAGTGCCATAGCCTCAGTACCATGGCCTTCCACTGTCTTGGATTAGAGTTCTCTTGGTTGGGGTTAGACTCGGGCATGCTGTTCTATCACATTTCTCTTCCTCTTTTTTTTTTGTAGTTTTTATTGTTTATATGTGGAAATATATCCTTCTCTCGTAGCTTGTTTCCTTTCCTCACTGGTCTATTTTTCCCTGTTGGAGCCCTTGGGCTTATAGCATCTTGGATTTCCAACTAAGGTTATACTTAGCTTCAAATAATGATAATAGTAATAATAATAATAATAATAATAATAATAATTATGATTATGATCATGATAATAATAATAATAATAATAATAATAATAATAATAATAATAATAATAATAATAATAATAATAATAGTAATGATAATAAGAATTAAGCAACTCAAATGAATGCCTCTCTAAGGAACAAAAGTTTCAGAACAAAATAGAATGTTATACTGTCTAGAGGCAACTATAATGTCTACTAATGCCATGTAATCACGAATGTTGTAATGCATTAGATGACATTGGTGTAGGATGGGACTAACTGGTCATGGATTTTTCTCACTTATCTCCGGACATAATAAGAATTAAAAATAATAAAAAAAATCTCTTCATACATGGAAATAAATTGAATTTTTACAATAATGATAACAAAAACAATACGTACTCGACCATATACAGAGAAAATACAAATGCAACCCATATGCTAGAGGACCAAATGTTGGATGAGATTGATCAACATGGCCTAGCAGCCATGACTTTTAAGGCTTACCACCTTATAGGACAACCACTTGCACTGAAGAAAGGACAGTAATGATGATTTTGAAAGTTAATAACATGGATGAATATAAAGAAACTAATATGGAAAAGGCAGCCCCTTGATAAACCACCAAGCATCCTTAGCACTTTTACTAATCCTGCCCAACACATTCTTTAAAAAAATAGAGGATGAAAAAACTGATATTTGATGTGTCTGAGTGTGCCTTCAAGAAAGAGAACGCTAACCCAAGACAGTAAAAACCCAGGGTACAGAGGCTATGGCGTTATCCAGAACTAGAGAACATTATTTTAATTTCAGTGTTTCCTTCTCCTAGAAGAACAGCATACCATAGCTAAAGAGTCATCTACCCATACCAAGTGGAATGTAGACACTGAACAAATACTGTAATTAATGTTCCTTCAATGTATGACATGTTTTCCCTATATGATTTTTATAAGAAGACATACAATAAATGGATTTATCATAATCATAACAATGTGATAGCGATAAAATTATGCTTTCCAAACACGTTTCTATCAAATCGAAAACATGAAACATTGATTTTATTTCAACACTTTACAAGATTTGTTGTATTAGCCTGCATGTTATAAGAAATTCTCTGGCATGTCCTGACATTCATGTTATATTTCGTGAATGAAAGGATACTCTGATTTTTTTTTCTTTTTTGCTTTGCATTAACCTGAAAAAATATGACGATGTAATAAACGTCTGTGGATGCTTCCTTTCACCTAATCTTGAGAATGAATAAGTCACGTACATTGCCATTGAAAATTTTCTTCAACGATTATCACAGGTAACGAATTATTTTAATGAAAACACAAAGCGGTGGTAAAATTGGAAAGCAAAAGAAACATCCAAACAAATATGCCAAAATTCATTACTGGTTTCACATCCGAACCGTCAGCAACTCAATCTCGCAGAACTCTGAACTCGGAGAAATTAGCGAGCCATGATCAGCTTAGTGTCGTTGGAATATTCCGAGACTCTCCATTGTCCCACTCTCAAACTTTTTCCATTTCCCCAGCTCAAAAGCTTATCTCTATCGCGTTATTATGCGTCTCTCAGACAGGATGTATTATCTCGACTCTATTTTTCTTCTTCTTCTTCATTCATTCACAAAATGAAATGTGATATATCCACTACGTCTTTTGTTTTTTCCTTCCACATTTGGAAAGGACTGATTTTATTTTGAAGAGGAGTTTTCACAGTGCTAGTTTTTCTGCTGTTTATGAGAGAGAGAGAGAGAGAGAGAGAGAGAGAGAGAGAGAGAGAGAGAGAGAGAGATTTACTTTTAATTTTATTAAAAGGTATATTCCTCTAATGAGTCACGCTGTGTATTCCATAAATATCATTATTATTATTATTATTATTATTATTATTATTATTATAATCCTCCTTTTCATGTAGAATTGTCCACTGGTACAAAGGTAACTAAGCAAATATTAAATAGAAAGAAATATTATTAAATACGAATAAAATCAAATAAACTATTATAAGATTGAATCCTGTTCTTTTATTATCAATCATATTCTGCAGCAGATGATAATTTTGAGTTAATGAGCTCACAAAATTTTGCCATTA
>NC_090728.1:156286053-156291053 GCF_036898095.1 Palaemon carinicauda | reverse complement strand
ACACATTCCCAAGAAAATAAAAGTGGGTATGAAAAGAAAAGGCAAAAAACAAATGCAACGATGTTAAAAGTTGCCGAAACAAAGAGAATAAAGAGACCTGAGTGAAGGTGACAGATAGGAAAAAAAGTTTGGGAAATATGTCTATAACTTTATTCTGTTATTCAAGGTATTATTATTATTATTTTTTTTTTAAGAGAAATGTCATATAAAACTATGAAATAAGAGAAATATATTGAATATAGATTTGTTTCCCAGGACTCAGGTAAATATAAACTGAGGTGAAATAAGGATTAACAATTGTAAAAGTTATTAGAAAGACGCATACAAATTAGATTTTTGCTGGAACCAACAATTCCAACGAAGAAAGGGAAGAATATATGGGTTACGAAAACGAAGAAAATTGGATAAATGTTAAAAAAACACACGTGTGCAGCCTAAACATGAAAAAGAAATTGATAATTACAATATAATCTAGGTAATAGATATAGAGACAGTTTTGATTAATCCCATGGAATTAAAGTAGTTTGAGTAAGGATTTGATAAAATAAAAGGAGTATAAAAATTTTCAAAATCAATTAAATGTTGTGAAAGAGAAAGGAAATAAATTGCATAAAAAATTAAAAAGAAGAAAACTCGAAGATATTTGTAATGAATGAATAGAAGGTAAATGGCAGATTACATATTTTTTCTACTATAGTTTTAGTGCCACATAAATCGGAAAACGAATTACAGAATAGATTTAACATTTCAGACACAATAGGAGTAACGGTATTAATTGTGAAGAATGAAAACGGTACAGATGTAAATATGATAAAGTTTTAATCCGTGAGTTATAGAAACGAAATGATTATAAAAAAACCCAAGATCATATAGGATACTAATAAACTATAGAAATATAGAAAACTTGCGAATACGTATTGTAAGATAATCCTGAAAATTCTAATTAGGTTACGAAACTTTGAAAACTCTCTTGGTGTAATTAAGTGTTCCACGCCCTAAAAAACCATAACGAGAAAAAGGTGCACTGAAAAAATATTAACTAATTATTGAACAGCCACAGAAGAAAATTATGACTCATAAATCGATGCGTAAAAAGAAAGAACGGAGAACAGAATAAAGACCTGCACGAGGAAAGTAATTAACGACGTATAACAATGACAGCAAATGAGGGGGATGAAAGCACTAATGAAACTTGCTAGGATCTATAAAAAGGAAGGTCATGTAAATGTGAATTATAAAGTCTATACATAAATTGTAAATTGAACTCGGGGAAGCAATGTTTTTGATAAATCCTATACGAAAAATATCTGAATATATAATAAAGAAATTAGTATATAGTGTAAAATACAGAATGCTGAAGGATTAACAATTTTCATCATTTAATGCTGGTAAGTTTAATCACAATGTAAAGGCTTTTTGTTACCAACTTTATATCCACGTTCTGTTTATCACAAGATTATAACATTAATTCAATGAGAGCAAACTTTAAAAATGTAAATTTGGAAAAATCGTTAAAAAAAATGTCTAAAAATTATTCTCCACAATGCCAAGTTGCTAACTTAATTTTTATCATCCTATCTAAGCTATTATAATAACAAAGTAAAATTTACATTCATTTGCTTGTATCCATGCAGTTCTGAGGTTACAAAATAGTCCAACTGGAAACATTTTATATGCAACGAAATCTAGGTTAATCCACAATACGAGCACGAATCCTAGCATTCATTTAAGTGCAAAAGTCAAATTTAAATTCGTGTATGACACATGTTATACTCAGGGCGGGAAGTTATATCTCCATTAAACAACATGATCTCTTATCGGGAAAACGAGTCTTTACAAAATGAATATTTTGAACTGCTAGCGTCTCGTTTGTTACTTTATCTTTGACAAAACTGGTTCAATATTTATTAATCTTTTCGAGTAAATTATCTCTTGTGCAAATATGGATCCCTTTACACACACACACACACACACATATATATATATATATATATATATATATATGTGTGTGTGTGTGTTTGTGTGAGAGAGAGAGAGAGAGAGAGAGAGAGAGAGAGAGAGAGAGAGAGAGAGAGAGAGAGAGAGAGAGAGAGAGAGAGAGAGTAAATTGTATCGTAGTGTGAATTAGACAGTTTGCATTTATTGTCATTATTAAAGTGATTAATTACCTTTGCTTACCAACAATAATGCACGTTCATAGAAAATTTCTGAATAGTTAAAACAATAGTGAATATTCAAGATTCATAATCGTATCTTAAATACACTTGCAGAAAATAGCTTCCTCGCTTCAACATCCTTCAGTAAAATGTTACTAATAAATTTAAAATAAATTACAATCATCATATTCGACAGATTGATATTTCCTGACGTGCTTGCCGTAAAGATTGCTGAAGAGTATCAAAGAATATGAAATGATAACCTTTTTGCACCCTTGCTTCCAAATCTTCTTTTGATATAGCTTTAGATTTGATCTTAGAAACTGATGAAGTCATCCGAAGAAAAATCCCTGTAAATATTACAAGTGAGGACTGAAATGCCAGTCCCATAGCCTCTGTGCAATGGTCTTCCACTTTTTTGAGGGTACAATTGGGCTCATTCTTCTATCTTATTCCTTTTCCTTTTGTTTTTTAAAGTTTTTTTATAGTTTATATATGAAAGATTTATTTCAATTTTGTTACTCTTCTTAAAATATTTGATTTTATTGTTAATCACTTCTCCTGTAGTTTAATCATATTCTTATATCCTTTCCTCACTAGGCTACTTTCCCTGTTGGAGCCCTTGGGCTTATAGCATCCTGAATTTCCAACAAGGGTTGTAGCTTAGCTAGTATTAATAATAGGAATAATAATAATAAAAATAATAATAATGATGATAATAATACTAATAATAATAATAATAATAATAATAATAATAATAATAATAATGATAATAATAATAATTAGCTATGGTTACATGATTTGAATGTAAATTAATAGAACATGTATGAGACCCGAGATGGCCTTTTTGGTAGGATGAAAAAGATACTTTATTTACGTTTGTGCAGAAGCTTCCATTCTCATTCTATCCAGAGGGGAATACAAGTACTGTAATAGAAAACAAACTATGAGACCAAATTAAAATAATAATGCTATTCATGTAGGAGTATTAGCATTAGTAGTAATAGTTTCAATAGTGGCAGTTACATAATATAATCAGTAATTTTTTGCGGAAAAAATAATAATAATTTCCAGGTAGCAGTTACAAAATATAATGATTAATTTCTTGTGGAAAACATAATTTCCAAGTAGTTCATTTCCTTTAACTCAACATTACAGATTTTGTTTTATTTTTTATTTACAATGCTCGAATGGCAACGCATATAAACTTTTTATTGCAGACGGAAAAGCCTTTTAATCTTGAGGATTTTATTTCTAATCACATATGCTTACAGTTCGGCATATTCAAATTATATGTTAAATATGAAATGCTCTGAAAATGTTAGAGGCGTAGGATAGTGATATAGTGTACTGCACCTTCACATGCAACATTTAATATATATTTTTATTGAAATCAACATTCTGTGTTATGGTAGATTATCTCTTTCAGATCTATTTTCTTCTCTTTGGAAAATTCCGAAGGAAATCTTCATAACTTAATAACCAGGAAACAGTCCAATACTGATCATATCTCCCTCAGGTACGGTTTCCTCTCATGACTCAGAAAAACTAAAGGTTTCTAATATATTTGTGCATGTTTTTTTTTACCATTCTATATTTCACATATCTACACTTTTTTTTTTTAAACTATAATTACCTTCTAGTATTGCATATAACATTGCACAGGAAATTGCTTAAATAATAACGCCTTGGAGTACCAATTGATCTTTTAGTACAATAATTACTTGGAACTTTCAAGGAAAAGGTAGAAAATCAGTGCAGATATAAAGTTGAAACATCAATGTCAGTCATACATTTTCGGAACTTCACAGACATTCCGTGTTCCATTGTTGGCAAAAGTAATGTGAATATGAGTTTAATATAGCTCTACTTATGTTTATTAAATTGAAAGTACCACTGTGACCTTTCTGTATACTTAGAAGGTCAAGAAATAAAAAAAAAATGAATACAACCATTTATTCTCTCTATGAAAAAAAAAAAAAAAAAAAAAAACAGGAAGCAGAAATAGCTGGATCGTTACAGGAAAAACTTATGACTTCGAACTCATTCGTATTGGAAAACCAGGCAACAGGATTCGTGAGAAAACAGATATTCCCTCAGTTATGAGGCTCCTTAGGGATTCTACAAAAGAATCCTGAGGCAGGAGGTCTCGTAGGTTATTTACATTGTGAGAGAGCAAGGAAGAAGATAAAGAATGAACAAGATAGTGTGTTTGTAAAACTATAAATAACTATCTTAGTAAAGGAAAAAACGCTGAATTGAGGGGTAGGGGTTCGGAACGTTATGTTGAATCCATCATAATAACTGTGGCATAGATTATCAAAACTAATGAAATGTATAGAATATGATTGCATAAATCTACGTGAAAATCACAATTCTTAAGGACAGACCTAAAAAAAAAATGCAACAATTAGATTAGTGAAGTAAAAATCAAGATGATTTTACAAAAGAAAAATAACGATAATAATATGTTCGATATTTTCTTATAACAATGGAAAAGCCCTAGTTATCATTCATGAAGAAAAGAAAACCGGACTACTTTTAATACAAAAATAGAAAATACTATCTTTTACGGCCCAAGCATGTTACAAGGTATTGCAAGAGCAAATTTAAAATCATTTTTAAATTGAATCGAAAGAAAAACGACGAGTTAGAGGACTTAACCTGAAAAAAAATTAAGATGACAACGAGGACTTGATCATTACTCGCGGCGTTCCAGCAGGAGATGGAAAATGTCGGAAGCAAATTGCAGAGAAACAGAGCGGAGAGAGGCATCAAAGGCTTCGGGAAGACAGTAAAGGAGTAAAGTGTCTCAAGAAAACCAAGATGAAGATGCTCTACGTA
>NC_090728.1:156268324-156275824 GCF_036898095.1 Palaemon carinicauda | reverse complement strand
ATATATATATATACACACGTGTGTGTCAATAAAAGCGGGCATTGCACATCCGCATATAAACGATGATAAATGAAATATACATATACACCCTCAGGAACTTGCATTGTGACTTTTTCCCTTACTCTCACAACTTCTCTTTTCCAACTCTCAATAAACTATTGCCTACAACTTTCTGTGTGAACTTTGCAGCTGGATCTTGTATATTTCTTTATCTCAGCTTCTCTCCATCTCACCCATGCCATCATCGTACTTTATTTTCCAATTTCTTGTCAGTTGTTTCCTTCCACTGGTCGGTTACATGTATTTTTTTTTCTTTTTTATTCAGGAAATCTGTTGTATTCGTCAATACAGTGATAATTCATGTAATTCATATCGTTGACTTTGAACAGGACAATACTTCTTTTTCTTTTCTTTAATCAAAATTATCTTCTTTCAATGTTTCATCAAATATTTTTGTTTGTGGATTCAACAAATTTAATATTTCTGTTATTTTCCGCGTTAAGTTTTCCTAGTCTTGTTATACTTTCCAATAGACAGTGATTAGTTATCAAATTGTTTTGTATACATAATGTTCTATCTATATATATATATATATATATATATATATGTATATATATATCTAAAATGCGTCTATATAATTGAAAAAATCTGATTGATGCAATCCCGAGCTATATTAAATCACTAGATCATCTATGCATGTTTATTATTAATATATAGAGATTATGTGATTTCAGCCGTGAAAGTTCAAGGATTAACAGGTTTTTATTTCTGGAATGGAATTGTGCTGATATAAATTGTAAAGTGCAGGTATTATGACGAAGGGTAAAACATTGATGATGTTGTACCGCAAGTTTTTCACACACACACACGTAAATCGTAACGGGTTTTTCTTTTATATTGCATATCTCACTCTACGCCTCACTGTTAACAGAACCGGTTTCAGCCTGTCTTTTCATGAATTTATGTGACCTTCTTCCCCTGAGTATTACTTGGGGAAATAAAGTTAGTTGTATTCAACTCGCATCTTGGTTACAACCTAACTGAACGTCCGCATATTGGTGACCAGTGGACTGTGTGCTCCCTCCTGCTTATCCTCTCACTTCTGTTTGAAGATGCGCGTGCAGAACTTGCCTCTTCGGCACATGCAGCCTCTATGAAACTGCTGCCCTATGCCAGTGGAGAAGGGTTTTCCTGGTTCCAGCATGTGAAGTTTAGTTTCGCATCAAGGTGTGACGCAGTAAAGAACCATAGTAGATAATGTTCTCCGGCGATCCCGGAGGATACTTTCCCGGAAATCACTGATTGCTTTGCGAGCAAACGGATACCCAATAGGGTGCTCTCAACAACAGTTGGAGGACCAAAAAGCTTTACTCTCCTTCAAGGAAATGACCAGTATCAATTACCTGCAACCTGCCACAGACCACTCTCCTGGTGAAGTGAATCTACTTCATGACCTTTAGGTATGGCACCTACCCGAACCTGTACGCGCTGCCATCCCCGATGCCGATGAAGGACCTGGTGACCAAGTTGACGACCTTATGGAAAGCCGCTTCACACCCTTCAAGACCTCCTTCAACGCCTCCACTTCTGACAAAGAGGACAACTATTCAACATCGACCAAAGCTGACGTGAATGCGGTAGGACCAAGATGGCCACTCCGTGATGTGCCGGAGCGAAGGTAAAACCGACCAACACTCACCACTCGCTCACACCCCAACTAATGACCTCTACAGCCACTTACTGATGCCCACCGGCTGCAGTTATGCTGCGAACACTCCAGATTCTTGGCTGCTACAAAGAAATGTTCGAACGGTTGTCTGTGGTCAAAAGACGTATAAGTAGGCCATTGCTTGTGACTGTAGCCTCCCCTGTTACTAATCTTTTCTTTTTTACATGATGCAGGTACGGGCTTGCATTTTTTAGTAGACAGGGCTGCTTTCCGCTCTGCTAAGGCCACTCGCCAGTACACGATGTAGTTTGTGTAAATCTGCCGACGTACGCCTAGTAACTGCCAACGGATCTGCTATCCCCACCCATGGTTACGAGAACTTCACATTATCGTTTCGAAGTGTTAAATATCACTGGAAGTTTCTTGTTGCTGACGTCACATAGCCAATCGTCGGCGCAGATTTCCTCTCACATTACCACCTCCTAGTTGATGTAGCTCACCGATGGCTTGTCAACGTAGACTCCTACTCATCCGCACCTCTTCAACCCGACCTCGGTCTCCCCATCAACGCACTCACGGATGTCTACGCCCACCTCTTCACGTCGTATCCAGAAGGCTTCCGTCCAGTGCTTCGCCAAACGCTCACGGTTCCCCAAAAGTATGGTATTTATCATCACATCAAGATAACAGGACCCCCAGTGTTCATCAGATTCAGGCGTATGGCATTGGATCGTTTGGCAGCTGCCTAACCAACTTTCACTAAAATGTAAGAAACGAGCATTTGCCAAAAAGCCTCCAGGCCATGGTCGTTACCTTTTGTTGTGAAGAAAAATGGCTTCATGCATCCATGTGGGGATTACATGCATTTGAACATGCAGACAGAACCGGATTACTACCCCATACATCCCCGTCGGGAACCCCTCCTGCTCGACCTCCTGAAGGGTATTATCAGGTGCTCATGAACCCCGAAGACATCCCAAAGGCCGCCATCACCACCTCATTCCGTACTTACGCCTTCAATTACATGTATTTTGGCATTCGTAGTGCTGGGGCTACTTTTCAATGTCTCATGGATGGCATCGTAGGGATCTCCCCTTCTGTGTGTGTTACATGGATGACATACTTGTGTTCTCTTCATCCAAAGATGAACACCTCCATCACCTACGCATATTGCTCGACTACCTACACCAAAATGGAATCAGGTTTTACTTCTCATTGAATAAGTTCTGAAAGGCAGGCTTCCTTAAAACCTATTTGTTGCCCATCTGAACAAAGCATAGAATTATTACCCTTGTAGATGATTTTGTTGGTTAGAACTACGGCTTAACGTAATGAGATTTCTTGAAAAACAGTATGATAGAAATAAACAGAGAGAGAGAGAGAGAGAGAGAGAGAGAGAGAGAGAGAGAGAGAGAGAGAGAGAGAGAGAGAGAGAGCTCTTTATTTAAATTATATTAACAGATAAGATTTTGAGAATTTAGATAACGAATCCTAAAAAATGTTTACTATCAGCGTCCGATGAATTTTATGTTTCGTTTATCAGATTTTCTAAATACTTACAACCATTTTCATAGTTTCCTAGAATTCTCTACTAGATATTATTATTATTTATATCAACATATATTTTAAAATGCCATTGATTGATTTTCTGTAACTGCACAAATATCTGAAGCACTTAAAGCTTTTTGTCTATTTATATAACAATCCATCTATCTCTCTATCGATCAATCTATCTATATATTGGAAGATTTTAAAGGTTTAAAGGTCTCTCATAAAAGACAGAGGCAAGGGACAGTGATATAGCTCTAGCAAGTAGGACAATGCCTTAGAGATTGACTATATATATTGATTAGCCCAAGCCCCCTCTCCATCCAAGCTAGGGAGAGCCAGGCAAAAGCTTCTGATTACTCAGCAGATAGACTTATAGGCTCCTCCAAACCCCTCATCCTTAGCTCACAAGGATGGTGGAGTTGCAGCGACCAAAGAAACTAACGAATTTGAGAAGGATTCTAACCCGAGTCTGTCGATCACAGTCGAGTACGTTACCATGTGTGTGTGTGTATATATATATATATATATATATATATATATATATATATATATATATATATAAAAATATATGTATATATATATATATATATATATATGTGTGTGTGTGTGTGTGTGTTTTGAATATATATCTGTATATATATTTTTGTATATATAGACAATTTTTTCTACAAAACGTCCCACAGTATTTTTCATTCTTTGAACGAGTACGTATGTTCTCTGTGGACATATCTTTTTGTCAACATGAAAACCATTGAGGGTTAAAAGTTAAAAGCTCATGCAATGTGCATTAATAAGTTGACATAGAATTTTGTATATTAGTGCCTTGAAGGTGGTAACTTCTGCTCAGTATTTCTGAACTTTCTTGTTCGAAGTGCCAATTTACGGATAATGAAAATCTCTATGAAATGCATTTAAACTATTGATCGAAAGCCCCTCCATTAATTAAGCTTAATATATTTCTTAGTTCGATTGTTTTAGCCTATAAAACATGATTGATTTCATCCTTATCGATTTTATTGGCTATTCATTCCCCTTTTTTAATTAAATGGCTACAGACGTTCTATACCTCAACTCTAGAGGACCTGTAGTGAAAGGTAATTCTTCATAAGAGAGGGAGTATTATGAGGTAGATGAATATGAATTGGTCCAAGTAGTTTTTTTGATGTTCCAATGCAACATTAGAGATATATGTATTAAACTTTATGAACGGGGTGACACGTGGTTTTCAATGTATGGATTCTCTCTCTCTCTCTCTCTCTCTCTCTCTCTCTCTCTCTCTCTCTCTCTCTCTCTCTCTCTCTCTCTCTCTCTCTCATGAGGAAAATAGTGTTTCTTCTACTTTTGTTTAATGATTGTAAAAACTAAAATCCATCTGCAGTAAATCTCGGGCTGATTTACCCTATTTTTGTTCAAAGTACTTCGATTAGTATGGAATAGTTTTAGTGAAGAATATTAGAAGTGTTTTAACCACTCAAAATACTTTTTATAATTTGAGATAAACATTGATTTTATGCTAATAATTTTATGGTTTTATACATTCCTCCAAAGAGGCTATAACTTTTTTTTTTTCTTTTAGATATTTGAAATTTTCCCCTAATTTCATTATTGAAAACATTAATTCGTCTTGATAGTAATTTGCTAGTAGATAAGCAGAAAAAGTAACTCTATGTTATAATAAACTTAGATATTGATATCAATGTGTAATGGTGATATTATTTTTTTCCCCGGTAAATGTTATTGCTTTATCTTAAATATTGTAATTGATATGTCAGGCGGGGGCTCAACACCAAACGCAAAATTTATTTTGAACTCTCTCTCTCTCTCTCTCTCTCTCTCTCTCTCTCTCTCTCTCTCTCTCTCTCTCTCTCTCTCTGTACATACGCACACACACACTATATACATACATACATATATATATATATATATATATATATATATATATATGTGTGTGTGTATAGAGAGAGAGAGAGAGAGAGAGAGAGAGAGAGAGAGAGAGAGAGAGAGAGAGAGAGAGAGAGAGAGAGCCCTGTCAACATAGAAACCATAAGATTTTTTTCCGGCTTCACTATATTTCCTTTTGTCTCCGACGAATATGAAGAATAACTTTATAAATGAAAGCTTATTAACTGTTTATATAATATGGTCAATAGAATATAAACCTTTCTATCAGTTATAATTGGATTGAATATCGTTTCGTATAACCAATTAAGTGTTGCTATTACCTGTTCAAGAATTTTTTGTATTTCTATCAATATATACTTATGTATGCGAAGCACTAACCTATTTTCTTCCTTTTTCTTTGAGTCAATCAACGAATAAACTTTCGAGCCCTTTACTTAAATGGAGAGGCAATGGTACTCTGGCAATCCATTCCTCTTTCTAACCCCAATAGAAATTACTCTCAGCGGTATAGGTGGCTATAAAATTCTCTTTCCTGAAACCTTACCATGACTACTAAGCTTAATAAAAAGGTAGTTTCTCCCTACCCAGTACACAACTTACATAAGGAAAAAAAAAGAAAGAAAAAAAAACGGAAAAATAGGTCAGGGTGTCATTACAAACATAAAAGAGATGTATTTAAAAGTTATCTTGAGCTTCTTTCCACCAACACAGGCTTACTAAAAAGCAACCAGAGGACAAGAACTTCACAACAAAAGTCTCTAGTCTTCCTCTCAAGAAATTATTTTCACTTGACATCTTTTAGTTCTTTCTTTTGAGGGAGGGTTTCTGTCTGATACAAACTTTTCCACTACCCTTCTCTTAGCAGTAATCCAATTCTTCCTTACGCCGTAAATATGATTTAGAGAGGAAATTGGTAAAAGTAAGGGCGCCGAACCGCTGAAAGCCGTAGGAAACCTCAGACTTGTGGAAAATGAAGTATACACGAGAAGATTGGAATGAAGAACATGAATGTCTCTTTCTCAGTAGCTCACTTTTCGTAATATTGTATACATACAAACACACTTGCACACACACACACACACACACACACACACATATATATATATATATATATATATACATATATATATATATATATATATATATATATATATATATATGTGTGTGTGTGTGTGTGTGTGTTTGTGTATATATATATATTTATATATATATATATATATATATATATATATATATATATATATATATATATATATATACAAGGCACACAGACACACACGCACTGCCAAACACATATATACTGTATACACTCGTATATATGAATAGCTTAACGTCGTCAAAAGGTTATTGCATCGCCATGATCGGCTGAGCTCTACTATTCAGGGCCTCCCATACTAGGATGGTTTGCTGTGAATGATCAGGCGAATATATCCCACCAACACCAATCTATACTGGACAACGTATATATATATATATATATATATATATATATATATATATATATATATATATATGTATATATATATGCAGATATATATTTATATGTAAATGCATATATATATTTATATTTATATATATATATATATATATATATATATATATATTTATATATATATATATATATATATATATGTGTGTGTGTGTGTGTGTATTTGTATAAAAATGCATATATATATATATATATATATATTGTATATATATAATTATATTGTATATAATTTTAAGGAGTAAAACCTTTACTATTTGAAAAAATGAAATTTATGTTTATGGGCTTTGGAGTAAATTACCAGTTAATGACACGACTGTGTTCCAATTAGTCCTTTTATATTTATAAAAAGGATTTTGCAACTCTATAAACGTCATTTACGATAGTGAATAAAAACTGTACCCTTCGTACCAGAGAAGACTAAACAACTACTGGCAAGAAATTTGTCAGGAAAGAATCTCTCTCTCTCTCTCTCTCTCTCTCTCTCTCTCTCTCTCTCTCTCTCTCTCTCTCTCTCTCTCTCTCTCTCTCTCTCTCTCTCTCTCTCTCTCGAGGTCTTCTTAAAAATATTCTTAGAATTGACATCGAAAACAGGATGATTGTTTTGTTTGAGTCCTCAAAATCGTATTCATGAGAATTGACTCAAATAATTATGGAGAGAGAGAGAGAGAGAGAGAGAGAGAGAGAGAGAGAGAGAGAGAGAGAGAGAGAGACTTACAAATAATATCTTTAGATTTTCGTTTTATAATGATTATAGAAACTGGAAATTAATAGCCAAATAATAATTTAAACACTTCATTATATATTTGTAAATTGTGAGAAGCTTATGACACGTATCACCATATGAAAGGGAGGTAATTTACTTCTTAAATACTTCAGAACGATTCTTGTG